>NC_086327.1:112231724-112531724 GCF_036172605.1 Pelobates fuscus
TATCGTGTGTCATTACCTACCCTGCTCTTCACAGCATCCCAGCCCTTCTCTCTGCATGAGATGGCGCTTAATACAAATAACATATTTAGCCTACTGAGGTAAGAGATGCTTGCGCTTTAAGCCCTCTGTTTTTAGAAGGTGATATGGTTACACATACTTACACAGATGAGATTTTGAGTTCTCTCAAGCAGCCACCTGGGGATTCCAGCTGTAATACTCTTTGCCTGGTGTCCTGTAGGAAGAATTTCATGCCACCTGTGGCCAACAAGGCTCTGCCAGTCAGTCACAGAGCCACGTCACAGATTGAATAGAGATTGCTTGTGTTGTTGGTATTCAGCTTTTCATTTCCATGTGATTGATTTCTGGCGTCCTCTGGGAAAACAACATGGCTTTCTTTAAGAGATCTGTTCTTTTCTCTCTCTCTCTCTCTCTCTCTGGTATTTGTAATGTCTGGCATGTGAGATGGCTGTTTGCATTTCAGATTATTGTAAAGTCTTGTCACTTGGATCTCATAGACAATACGGAGTGTTTAACAACAATGCTACACCACACCTATCTTTGGCATTCCAGATGTTGTGGACTGCATTGCTCCTAATGTTCTGTCACGAGTGTGGGCTATTGGCCCAGCCAAGACACTGGGGAGAGTGTGGAAGTGCAAGGGCTAATGACACCAGACCCCTGCTTACCTGTTGCTAGTCCCAGCAACCACTAAATTAACCCCTGCAATCCCTTCTACACTTAGCACCCTAGTACACACTTTACGGTCACCACCAAGACTTTAAATCCGGGCGTCTTAGGTTACCCCACACATTAGAATTATAGGATCCCAACCTAACTTTACTGATTACACATATATAATTAACCCTTTGGTAACGTGTTTACCTGAGCTCATAGAGAACAAAGACACAAGCTGATTAAGTAAACATTTAATCGGACAAGAAGGATTCACAGTGCTGGGTACAAAAATACAGAAATAAATGACATTCAGATAACAAATTGCATGACATATTCCTATAGCCATAATGCTGGCAAAGCATGAGGGGCGATGTAGTCCACATCATCTGTAGTGCCTGAAGGGTTGCCTGCCCTTGTTACACTATATGGAAACCGATATGGCTTGTAAGAATTAATTCAGTGATGTTGAAATATTATCGAAATGCAATTATTTTACAACAAAATTCACCATTAGTATTTGTTTTATTAGTCAGGGGTTTTGAAATCTATTTTAGTGCCACTAGATCATTACCGTGACCGTATACCATCAGTGTGTGAATAAGTATATAATGCACCGCGACAAAAGTGGTTAAATCAACATATGAGCATGCCATTCCCCCACTTCTGTGCAAGTAAGGCATTAATGCACACGAGAGGGGAATCTGTTACTTGCCAAATGCAATCCGCCTCTGTTCATGAGGAAATCACTCCAAATGAGCCAAATAATTCTGTGGTAATTGCAGGCCTATATGCATTACTCATGTTTTGTGCGTAGTCATTTTAAAACCCACAAGGTCTCATTTTGTCTAACCTAAGGAGGAGCCATGGTCATTTCCAAAGCATTGATGAATAACAATCCAGTTTTTAGATTGGACACAGAATTCAACAAAGCAATTTGGCTCTTATAACGCCCTAATCCTCACGTTTTGCCATGCTTTGTTTGGTGTCAGAGACAACCAATGTTATTTTAATTTATACAGAACAAGTGTACTCTGCATGGTATTACAAACTGAGCAATAAAAAAAGGCTGTTTTGTTTTTCTTCTATATAGAACACAAAAAATGTAAATGTTTTAACCCCTGACAAATACCGTTGACCATTTCTGGTTTTAAAGCTATTGGTGACACATAATCTTTGGGTTGTTGAAACACATGCACTGGGATAGTAATTGCTCAGTTATGTTTTAGGTAGCACAGGCAGAGCTTGATATTAAGTGGCCATGACTGTTGACTGAATATTTTCTAGAGTATATGTGACTCTGTGGATTAATGAATGTGGACTACTAAAAAATTGTCAGAATACAAAAAAAAAATCGTGAGTTTGTCTGCCAAAACCTATATTCACCAACACTTGTTTTATGCTGTTGACTTGCGTAGCCTTGTCATTTGGATGTGTTTCTCTTGTTACCCCTCTTATTCCTCCCACCCGCCCAGAATATTGCTTTTTACCATGGCAACAAATTGATTTATTGCAGGTTATGTGCAGCAGGCTTTGCTTCCACCCATCCCCACCAGGGGCTATTGATTTCGAAAGTCAGCCAGAACAGCAGATAGCTTGGCGTGATATGGCAGTACTGTTTGTGCCCTGATTAGTGCTGCAGCTCACATTTATTACACTGTGATTCTGTAGACGTTTTGTAACAGCAGTCCAAAGATTATCTGTTCATTTTCTGTGACATGAGTGTTCGTTTTTTCATTTTCTACAGGCCTTACGTTGAAATGTATACTACTGAATAAGCAAGCGTAAACAAAGACTGCATGGTGACACATTACCATGCTGATTAAGATTTAAACCATTCAGGTTTGGGAACACAACAAAGTTTTATATATATATATATATATATATATATATATATTCTCCTGCTTCACTATCCTTGCACTGAAAATAGCTTTTGGAGAAAGAGCCTAAAGTAATTTGCTTGGGAAAAAAAAAAACAGTGGATCACTGGTTTCAATAAATGGTTAACACAAACAAAATAAGGCATAAGGTTCAAAATATTCAAGGCCAGCTGGTATATAGCCAATCAATATATTGCCAACAGGCCATGTGTATCTTTTTCATCTGGATAATATTATAACAAACTAATACTCTTCACATATCTACACTTTCTCTGGACTGGAGACCAAATAGATTCTGATTTTTTGATTTGGACTCCAAGGTCATTACAAGGTTTTTTGAGAAATTCGCATAGGAGGTTGAATCACTGACATATGAATGAATATTATGCGGATATAATATGAAGAGTGCTCAACCTGTTTTTCTTGCTTTTAATGGGAGATTATGCTATGGTTGAACTAAAAGATCCTTAGTATTCTTATTGTTTAGTGACTGCTCATCCTTCCGCTATGGATCAGCTTTAGATTACTGGCTTTAACTTTGGAAAAAGGAATTCATACCCAGAACTGGAAGATACCGCACTCCAAAGTACCAAGACTGCTGTTCCTGACCTTGCCTCTCAATTTTGTGAACAAGTACACTTCCTGTACTGTTTGACTGATCCAAGGCATACTGGATAGGATCATTATCATTCCATGAAGGTTATCTACCCCATCTAGTGGTGAACACAGGAAGGTGATCATTTAGTCAGTAATAGCAGACGCCCACCTAGACCACAACTTGTATAGATGCCATAAATAAATCTGGAGTATTGTGTACCCATGGTCTGTGAAACTGGGTCTTTGCCTTAAACTCATTGGGGCTTTTGAGATTTGATCAATTTAATTAGATACAGACCGCAGTGGCCAAGTGGATATGATAATTGCTGAGTGCATCTACATAGTATCTCTTTATTTTGTAGTGAGATTGAAAAGGTTCCATTAAATTGTCTTCCCATGAGAGAGTAGTTTGAAACTTCAAGTAGAAACATGTAGCAGATCAATGACAATGATTGTTTCCATGATCTACAGTATAATTGTGTATTTCTGTCTGCACACTTTACAGATTTTCGGGAATAATTAAACCAAAAAGCCAACCATTACATAGCTGTCATACTATATTACAAAACAGACAGTTAGTAACAATCCAATCACTGGGGTAGTATCACATATATATGCTATATTATAGCATAAAGGTCATTTTTATGCTGTCTGATACAGTTCGGTTAGTTATACCATGTGTCTTTTCTAGCAATCAGTAGAATAGTGTTTCAGTCCCCCGCGCCGTGTAGGCTTACATTGTAAAGGATTTGTTATGGTTATATAGATTATATACCATGACCGGGACAAGCACATTAATATATATATATTTATTTTTTTTGGTGCGAGGGCTGTGCTATGTTAATATTTTTCTGAGTATGGTATTTCACAGCTTCAATTCATATTTAACATGCTTGGATTAGGTTTTGTAGCTAAAGGTTTCTGAGGGTTAGTTTGAATATAAGGTAGACTTTTTTTCTTCTGGACAGAATTTGCTAAGGGGGGTAAAGAAAAACTTTAAATAAAAGGTGCAGACTAACACGGAGAGTTGTAATTATTCTCCAATGCCAAGTTGTCTTGCAGGCAATATTTTAAAATAAAATACTGTAAAGTCATGTTAAGCTTCTGGAACCTGTGGCTCCAAAAAAATCTCATATCTGGTGCGTAAAGGGTTTATTCTGAAGCATTATAACTATTACAGTCTGCTGTAGTGGTTATGGTGACTTTTCTTGTAATGAGGTTGCCTCTTACCGGTTTCTACACCGGACTCTGATGCCTTTTTTGGTTCTGGTGACCCACTTTAAAGTTCTGCTGAGGCCAATCCAGTTGCTATTCTTTGGAGAGCATCCGTTGACCACTCTGTCAATGAATGCCACTGTGTGCAAGATAATTTGCACTGTATTGACATTTGTTTCGTGATGACACCCCGTGACGCTGAAGTTTGGTGTTGTTACACCTTTTTCAGCCTAGGGGTTTATCTTTGTATATGCAAAGTGGTGATGGTACTTGGAGTAACCCCTTAATATTAAGTACGGTATTTGAGCAAATACAGGATGTGGATATTTTTTATTTTTTCTGTTCACACAAAATATTTTGTTTTTATGTTAATTATTTGTTTTTAAATATATAGCAATCTTTATGCATCTGCTCCAGCCAAGGATTGTCCTTGTTGATATCCATTGTCAGTGCTATTTTTCTGTTATTGTGGGGAAGTGTATTTCCACTACCCTCAATGTTGATATGTGGAAGTGAAATATCAAGGTACATTTCCATCCCACAAATTCCCATTATTTTGCTGAAAAATCTGTGAATGCAGTTAAAGGCTCTTGTGTTTTCTTTCATTTTTTTTTCTTTTCCTCCTTGGCAGATATTGGTGAAACTTTAAAGTCAGCAATTGCTTTTCTTTCAGTGGGTAATTTACTAGTGCTTACAGCTCTCTAACCATTGCTGCTATTTAATCTCCCAAGTGTTTGACAGCAGCATCCAGTTGGTTTAACCCGCTTTTATTCTGCTCGGCGAGTGCTTTGTATGCTTATTTTAATACAAATATCAGCTGATCTAATCTGATGCTTCCATAGCTCGTATTTTGTATTCTATAAACATGTTCTTTGCCCCTCCGGGTTAATGACTAAGGAAGCGGCGCTAGTAAAGGCTGATTTGCTGCCAGCTCGTCTTAGATCAAGGTTTTCTTTGTGTTGCTTGTCCTGTGCCGGGGCTTGGTGTATTATCTTACTGTCTTGGCAGCTGAGGTTATAACCTCTCTTTCTCACCTCCCGCTTAATAGCATTAACCCATTAACATCTGGTCGGATGCAGCAAGCCCCTCCCTGCCCCTCGCCATTTAATTTCCTGCTGGTCCGCATGCTGCTGGGGAGTGTGAGGGCTAAAGGAGCATTAGTTAAATTGAAATACAGAAACTTGGCTGCTGCCTTGACAGCTATTGGCTCCCCCCTGTCACTAACCCATGTGTTTGTCATCCTTCCAGGTATTGCCTTCCATTTCTTGTGACAGCCACACCAGCTGAGAAAGGCCAGGCCTGCCAGAACGGAGCATGATTTCTAGGGATTGCCTGGGGGAGGATAGGGAGAGAGTCTGTCTGTAAGCCCAGTTGTGCCATTTTATTCCAGTGCCGTTGCAGCTGCTCTGCATGTAGGGGCTACTCATTAGAATTCAACAGGGACTGCCATTTTAGTGACACATTAGAGTTCGACTCCTATTCAGGACTTCTTAAATAAAATCCCTTGCCTAGGCCTGCAGCCAGTTTGTAGCCTGCGGCAGTCCTAACAAAGCAATGCTTCATAGCCGCTTCTGTACACGAGCGGCTATATCAGAGAGCGTTTTTCTTCAGATCCAGCCTCCATACAGTCTGTAACACAGACAATTACCTGATCACACTGGTTTTGTGTTGTTTTTTTTTTTTAATTAAGAGCCTGCTTCGTGTGTTAAATCCTACAAAGAAAATAAATCCAGACCCAAGTCAAATTGAATAACCTTTGATTAGATCTTGGAGAGATGGGATGACCTGTTTACAGAGCATGATACTTTGTAAGTGTTTGACGATCAAAATATAATCTCTTTTTTTTTTGTAATTGTTTTTTTTTGTCTCTGATCTTTATTGTATTTGCAGAGTGATATTGGCCCATTTCACTGAACTCTATGAGAGTGCAATCCATGGGGAGAAAGCAGTCTTTGTGTGTGACAACCATTTTGTGGTTGGAATTGTTTCCATATAAAGTCTGTGTTCTCAGAATGCACCAAGTGGGAGCTGTTCCTAGTAAAATGGAGGCTGCCACCAGCTCTGAATGACACCGGTGAAATCATGGCACATGATTGCATGTTAGAAAGTCTGGGTAGAGTGCTCAGTGACAAAAAAAAAATACAACGGGGGAGGGGGGGTGTTTACAGTGGCTGCATGGAGTGTCTCTCGGCGCTTGTTATGTAGGCCGGTGATCCTCACCAAGTCTTTAATGCTAGTAATCGTGTTCACACGACAAGCAGCATTTCTAAGGGCGCTAACAAGGGCAGGTCTGACTGTCGGTTTTTTTTTCCCAGGGCAGAGGCCGGCACTTCTTTCTGGCTCAGAACAATGCAGCCTGTTACACAGCTGTATAATAGCAGAAATAAAATACTTCACAAGCCTCTTGTATAGGTGAAGATGTGCTGCTCTCACATGCCCTGTGAATAGGGCTGTCTGACGAGCATTGTTCAGCCCGGCTTTGTGAGATTGAAGCGGTTTAAAGCTTGACAGATGGAGAGCTACTTTCCTACTTTGACGCTGATCAATAGCAGTTGATCCTGCAAATGTTTTTTTTATTTTACTTTTTTTTTTTTGGTCTTGTCTGATTTATTTGAGCATGTTGTGAGAATCTGCAATTACAGGGATGAGTATTTATTGGGTTGGTATGTGTATTTAGGGCTCACAAACGATCATTTAAATGTACAAATCTTATAACGTAACCATGACTTCTCGCTATATACAGCTTTTCACTAGGTGCTGTATGGAGGCTCTATTGCTAGATCCCCCTCTGCTGTATGGTGAATAGAGCTTTCTCACAATCCCCTTGTGCTGTAATCATGTAAGGCACAGATGTAGGCTTAAATTCTACTACCTCATCCCCCCACCTTCCCACTGCCTTCCAGAGTGTGTATGGTAGGCCAAAATGCTTCCAAGCTAGAATTCTGGTTTCTGTTTTTGTGTGATGGCTGCCAATCGTGTAGAGTTTATATGTGATCTAGAGGCCATGACATCAACAAGTAATGCAGACAGCCTCTGTGATAAAATGGAACTGCTGCAACTGTGGCTGGTTATCCATACAGCAGCAGGAGACCAAATTGGAAGCTGCTTTGCCTCCGTGCTTTTTGTGTGTTTAACAGATGGAGATCAGCAGAGAAATGTGTATCAAACAAATAACTGTCCGCTGAATGATGCCCTTTGGATCTGCAGGGACAGCAGCGCATCACAGAGCTATGTATATAGTTTATGGAGGCTGCTCTAGAAGTGGAGTTATGAATTCTCCGTCTCGTGGCTGATGTAATATGTAGGATTCTGGAATTTTGTGAATATACCTGCAGAGCACAGTTATATACCATGAAATTGATCCTGCCACCCTTTGCTTAGTCAGATGTGGATCTAATTGAAAAGCAGTGTTTAATTATTGGACGAACTCGCGCTCCACAGACAGCATATACTTTGAATATTGCTTTGGGGAATTCACCAAAGGCATAAAAGTACAATTCTATTATTTTGGTCAGATTTTTAAATGGTGGTAGGATTTTCTAGAACAACTCTTAACGGTTTGTCATTTTATTGAGCGAGCCAACTCTTTATATTCGAGAATTCAATAGGTCATTTAGCACTTTGTAAGGATTGACTCATTTCTCTGCAATATAAACCTAGATTCTGATGGAGAAAGTACAGGCTTTGGAGGCCTTTATCTGCTATCTAAAAAAGCTTAAACTCCATTTATTAGCAAAAGTTAAATTACATATCCAAGCTTTGATGCATAAAACTTGATTGATTTAAACAGGGGAGTTTAGTGTCATGTGAAGGATCTGTGTGTATTGGTCCTAAGAGCTTTCATGTTACTGAATGGCCCCTAAACCACTGTTTTTTCCCTCTCCTATTGTATTCTCTGGTAACAGAGCCAGGAAGCAAGATGATTGTAGTAAATACAATATACATGCATTGTAATGTGAATGCCTATTAAAAAGATGACACCTCTCCCCCTCTCTTTGCCCTGGCTGATTGCAGCTACATTTGTCATATTTTACAGCAGCCGAGAATGTCTTAGACATAACGTTGCATCCTATGTAGGCATCTGGTTTTATTACATGTATTCATCTGTCTTAATTTTTAAGACATTCCCATCTGCACCTTTCTAAATTTATGCTCTTCATCGATTTATGTCTTCCTCCCTGCTTATTTTGCAGTACTTGGTGAATTTAACACCGTACTTAACTACATTTTTTCCTCTTCCTATTTAAAAGCATTGTCTGTTAACTGTTGCCACTCCTGCTGTTCAAGAGACACTGACACATTTAAAGTGGTCAGTTATAGGTTCTCTAAATGCTATCGCCATGTACTTTTGCTGTACGTATTTGCACAGGAGCTAAACATCAAGGAAATGAAGGTGACTGCCTTTATGCCACAGTGTACAGTGACAGTGGAATGTCAGTGGGGAGGAGGTAAAAACGTTAGCAGAACACAAAACTGTATTTTCGAGGGCATCTCGGAAGCCAAAATCGAACAGCTGACAGTGGTTCTTTAACCAGAGTGTTGATTCAGTTTTTTTAATGATGATGTTCTCGGAGTTCACTGCATTTTTTTTATTTCATTTGAGTCTAGGGGAATAGTGTTTTTAAAATCTTGTATAGCGTACGAGAGTGCCTTGTGATAACGCATAAAAGGGCGCGTAGCACCGGAAAAGTTAATTGAGTGGGTGTCGTGGTGCTTGTTGCTCAAACGGCAAAACCATGGCATTTACAGGTTGGTTTTTTTAGCTGCAGATTACAATTAACACTCATTAAATTTACTGAATAGAAATGTGTTCTGTTCAGTGTACAGTCAGTAGGTAGGCTTGAGTGAGCTTAAACAGATGAAATCTAAATGATGGCGACAGTACATTAAACTCCAGCCGCTGCAGGGGGAAACATTCTAGTGGAAATGGAATCCCTGTGATACCAGTTTTATAATAAACTAATTTGCCAGAGGTGTAGTGCCAGGCCTGAATGCTAGTACATGGGAAAAGGGCTTTGACTTACCGGCTAGAAAATCCAAGGATTATAGCCTTCTAAAAGATCTATGTGCACAATTTAATAGATGCGTTTGAAGGAGAAAAATCTGTTATCCTTTGAAAGCGTGCTTTTACCATTCCCTGTCTTAGACTTGTCTGTTAGCGTACACTCGTTTTGCATTTTAAACCTGCAGTGTGAATGAGAAGGGGATGAACTGTGTTACAGTCAAGGTCAGTGTGCAATGTTGATGCGGGTTATATAGCTGTTGGTAATGGCATTGAACAGTAATGCAGGACACTCTATGATCTAGCAGATTTATATTAAGCTTCCCACGCTGTGTTAAGTGTAAATACCTTTAGATGGGGTTATTCATTTCAGGATTGACTTTGTCAAGATTTTTCTGTGATGGGGGAAAGATTATGTTCTGCTTTGCCCACTCCAATTTTTTTTTTTTTTTGGTGCTTTTTGTATGTTAATACAAATAAGCTCCCTCTTTTCCTCTTTCTTAAAGGTGAAGAGTGCCATAATTTTTGTTCCTAGTAAACTTTTGCCCCCTTTTTTCGTTTTCTTCCCCTTAACCATGTTCCTCTTCTTCCCATTTTTGTGGTGACTGGATGTTTTACACCATCAATTTCCCCAGAAAAATGCTTCAGCCAGATCTCATTTCTGTTTAGTTACAGAGCCGTGAGATGAAAAGGAAAGGGCCATAGCTGATGGCATTGTTCAGTGATATTAATGCTTTAATAGAGTTCTCGAGCAGCGTAGCAGGTGATCTCACAAAATGGCTGTCTGCAGCCTAAGCACATATGGGCTAATATTTGTCCTTTCTTTAATAGGTTAAACCTTTCTTGAGCCGATTAAATGAAATTTCTATAATCTATCATTTAATTTAACCCATTTAGGACCAAGATTTATTTTTTTTACACCTAAGGACCAAAGCATTGTTTGCATCTTTGCTCTGTGTGTTCAACTGCAATTTTCATTTACTGCACAAAACCATATTGTATCCCATTTTTAAAGGATTTGATGTGACATGTACGTATATAATAATATAATAATTTGATGTGAAATGTACGTATATAAATTCCCATTTGTTAAAAAAAAAAAAAAGCACAATTCCAGAAAAAAATGAAGGTATATCATAGGATGTATATTGTGCCTTTAATCATGCTGCCATTTTGTTTTTCCAGTTTGTCAAAGTTTGTGCTAATAATTAAATATAGATTTTCTCACCCCTCCTGGGTGGTATATTTATTCCTCATTCTCTGGTCCTCTACCAGAAGCCTGGGAGTTTGAGGGTTCTGCGCAGTATCTTAGCTGTTCCTATCACTGCACTCTAATGGACAGCGATCTCAGATGTCCCACCTGGAATCTGTAGAAAGCCACTCCCCCCAACTTGGGAGTCACAGCCCCGAGTGCTCCTACCACAATTGGGACTACTACTGCCTTCACCTTCCGCATCCGTTCTAGTTCATACTTCAGTCCTTGGTATTTGTCCACCTTCTCTCTATATATATATTTCCTTTTTTCTACCTTCTCATTACAATTTAACAGGCCATTTCTAAAATCTGTGATTATTTGCCACTGTGATCAAACCCACCAAATGATGTTGGGTAAACTCTTCTGTTCGTATCAGTACCCAAAATGTATGCCTTTGGCACTTATTTACTAAGTTACAGTGCCATATAGGAGACCTGGCTATTTCAGTTTTTACTGCCAGAATTTTCATTGATTATTTTTATGGGCCTATTCCGCATTTTGGGACACTGTAGCAATTTCACAGTATCCAGATAAAGGCATTCCATTTGTGAAGGTGCATACTACTCGGTATTTCATATGGGATATTTTAAGTCTTATATAGCCATTTTAGCACGAATTTCTTACAAGTTTATAGTTTTTTTTTCTTTTTTTTCTTGCACATTGCATTTTAGCGGTTTATTTGATATGAGATACTGTAATCACTAAATTGTGCTATATCTCCTGAGTACAGAATGGCCCTCTTCGTATACCCTTGACAAGTTTTTGTGAAACTACAAAGATAAATTCATAACCTGCACACAGCAGTTTACTTAAAAACATGACACATTGAAGATTGGTCTGTTATGCATTTGGGGGCATTTTAGTAGCTCACATATTTAAATTACTCCATAAATGCATACCATTTACAAACGTGGACACCATGGGAACTCTTGCATGATATATTTTGAGCTTTAATTGAGATGTATGTTTTTTTTTTTTTTTATATTTTTATTTTTTATTTTTATTTAAACCATAGGTTTTTTTTTCCTTCAGATTTTGTGAGATTTATTTTTACATATAAATATTGTACATATTACTGCATGACGACATAGACCGTCAGTGGTTAATAGGATGAAACAAGGCTTAACTTTAATCATTTTGCCATCCTTATTTCCTAACCTACCCTCTCTTCTTTTAAATCTCTCATGTGACCTATTTAGGGACTATACAATTTGCAACACACCAAATATTAAATTCTAGGTGCCTTGCAGATAATGAGAGGGCAGATGGGATGTTTGATGTCGACATTGACCTGGATCGATGCCTTTAACATTGGTCACAGTGCAGCTGACTTTGCACAACGTTCCTCATAGAGCAGAGTTATTTATAAGAAATGAGCAGTAGTGGGCTTCATAAGCCGCATGTCCTCTCCAGACAGGACATGATATTTAAAAGCAATTAGCGCAGCTTAGTAAAACACGTGTTGACAAAGCAGAGATTTTTTTTCTCCGTGTTCCTATTTTGGTAAACCAAAACCATTCTTTGTAACACAGAAAATGTTTTATTGTGACAATATGTTGAAACTAAATGGTTTTAGAAAATAAATATCACAATGCTAGTGAAGTGTTTTTTATGTACAAAGCAACCTCTTTTCAGTGTTACAGATCATGATTTTTTTATTTTTTTTCCATACGGATAAATGCATGCGTCAAGAAGTTAAAGGGTTACTATAAGTGCCAGGAATACAAAGCTACATTCCCGGCACTATAGCTATCCCTCATGCCCTCCCACCTCTACCGACATGAATAAAGATTTAAAAACACTTTATTTACTTCCCTTACCCTAGTGCCTACGTGCAATAGGGACACTGTACCCAGAGCACTTCAATGAGAAAAATATCTCTGTGAAAAAATAAATCCCAGATTTTCAAAAATGTCAACATGTGATTGTGAAAATAATTTTTTTATGACAAACTTGAATGATATGCTAGACAGCTTCTCCTTCGGATTAATGGATTTGATTTATCTGTTTGATTTCTCACCACCCCTCTTGACGCATGTCTCTGGCTACTTCTCTGCTATTTCCATCTGGATGGCTGCTCATTTCCTTAAACTTAACCTGTTCAAAACAACTTCTGGTCTTCCCTCCCTCAAGTGTTGCTACTCCCTTGTCTGTGTCCCTCCAAGTCAATGGCACTACCATCCGCTCTACTTCTAAGACTCGCTGCCTAGGTGTTCTCTTTGACTTCGACCTCTCCTTCACCCCTCAATCCGACCCTATTTAATGCCTGATACAACAAAGGTGCTTGTCCGTGCAGCTGTCCTCTCACGCCTTGACTACTGTAATCTGCTTCTCGGTGTTCCCAACTTGCCCTGTTACATTCTATAATGAACGCGGCGGCGAGGCTAGTCTTCCTGTCCACCCGCAACTCCCACGCCTCCCCTTTTTGTCAGTCCCTTGGCTTCCTGTAAGATATAGGACTGAATTTAAGATCCTGATACTTGCAAATCTCTACACAATGCTGCTCCTACCTACGTATCCTTACTAATACACAAATATGTCCCATCTAGGTCCCTACGCTCTCCAGGAGACCTACGTCTAACCTCTGTTTGTACTCCTACCTCTGATGCTCACCTTTAAGACTTCTCTAGGGCTGCACCATTCCTATGGAATTCCCTTCCCCTCTCTGTTAGACTGTCACGCAATCTCCACTCCTTCAAAAAATCTTTGAAAACTTACTTCTTTAGTAAAGCATATCAATTAAGCTGTAAACCGCTTTCCCTCCCGCACCCTGATTCCGCTCCTGCAACTGTAATCAAAACAAAACCCTTAGCCCTCAATGAACACTATCCTAACAATCTACTTTTCTACCCTACCCTTACCTTCTGTGTCCATTACCCCACTCCCTCTAGCATGTAAGCTTATTGAGTGGGGCCCTCAATCCCTCTGTTCCAGTGTGTCCAACTCGTATGGTTACAAATATGTGTTTTAGTCCACCCGTTGTACAGCGCTACAGAACTTGTTGGTGCTTTATAAATAATAATTATAGAGAGAACGACGGAGATACTATCTATTTTAGATACATAAATTGACTGACATTCAAAAACACGTATTGAATCTACATCCATTAAAAATCATGACCACTTAATAGAAGGAACTGACGAAAAATTGATACACATGGAAAGAAAGATTATAGTGATCAAGTAAAGACTATATTTGAGAGATAAGAAATGTTCACAAGAATACACACAAGTGTAGGAGGGATGAAATTCTTGGTCATCATAGACCTATAAGCTCCCCAAAATGAAATAAGGAAATAACATGATTATGTTCTGAAAGCAACAATATAAATAAAATAAATACTCATTGTTTGGGGGATTATCCCAGACAGAGGGAAGACACAGGGGACACTTTACGAAATCTATCTCATATTTATCCACAGATTTATCACAAAAGAAACCAAGTGAGATCACATGATACACCTAGGTGTTTCAGAGTGAGAAATGAAAATTCGACCAGACAAAATAAGCGTAAAGAATATCAATCTAAAGATATCAAAGCATCCCCATATAAATCAAGAATTGATTTAGGACACTATAATTCATCTGGGTGAATTGAAAAAGCAGAGACATCAAAAATAAGACTGCACAATTGTTTCTCACCTTTTCATACAAATCATGTAGATGAGTATTTTTGGTTTACAAAAACACACACGAGGAACAAAAGAAAGACATTCCTGTCATACATCACCCATCCAAGAGACATCAGAGAATGTTAGAAGAGGGAGGAGTAGAGGAAGAAGATTAGCCCAACAAAGAAAAACGAAATAATATTGTCAGATTTTTTTTTTTTTTAAATTCTTTATTTTAGGCGTGCAGTGTTAAGTACAAACTTAGGACTTATAACAGAGTTACAATGGTAATGACAATGCGTTAACAGATAAGTTCAAGATGGGCTGCACTTTGTTTTTTTTTTTTAAAGGAAAACAAGCTTATTCACAAGGAGACAGTACATATGCTGTGAGGTAATGAGGACATGTAGATTGACAAAAACTGCACAGGTATTTTTACAGTAAGCATGCATAAGTAGATCTTGCCAGTGGTTGTTTGAACAAGAGAGGCAGGAATACACATTAATTACGCACTGGTTGAGAAGGTAGAATGAAATAAAATGCATAAAAACAAAGCGTGTAACTATAAGCTTAGAATAACCACTGGGTATTAATCATGTATAATCTGACATTGGTTTAGCAGTAAGCCGTTGTCAATAACAAGCAATCAGCAGGAAATTTGAATAGCACCTAACCAATGCCTATAGGTGAAGAGACCCAGTTTTCCCCGCAGATAGTCTCTTCATTGAGGCTCCCCTTTTGGGCCCAGACCCTGAGACAGTCAAGGGGGCATTTTTCCAGAATGGGATCCCCGTTTTCGTCGGGGACTAGCCTCTGCGGTTTGCATTTCTTGCTCACCCGGTATCCAGATCGGCTGGCCCCTGGGTCAGGACTTTCTCGCTGGTTCTGAGGTCGTACCGCAGTGCAGTTCCCTGCTCGGGGGATCCGTCGGCGGGCTCGTCGGCGAGCATGTCGGCGAGCATGTCGCTTTGCTGTGTGCCCTTTGGGCTGAGTAGCCGCCGCTTCAGCCTTCTTCCCGTGCGTGGTAAGTATAACTGGGTAGGCGGTGTTGTATTTTATGCGCCTCCAAAAGTTACGGCATATGAGGTCAAATTGAGCTGTAAAATGCTTTCTCCATGCCTGTGTTTCCAGACTTTCTTGAAGTTGCAGAGTTTGGTGCATGGAGGCCATCTTGGGCCCGACATGCGGTCTGCAGTACGGGCAGGAGACGTCAGGGTGCAGGCTTGTTAGTTTTCCCAGCGGGGATCGGGATAACCCCCACTGGGGGGGGGGGTTGCAGGGCAGCAGACTTGCCATCGGTCGTAGCCGGCCCTGCGCTAGGGGATCGGCCGTCTCCCCCAGGCGCCTGGCCGCCATTTTCGTTAGGCCGCATGCTCGGACGGTGGATTACTTCGGTGCTGAGACTTAGAAGGGACACCTTCTGGGGGTCCACTTGCTGTGCTGTCCATCCACTATCTTCTCCTCTCTGAGTTTTAGTCGTTTAAAGTGTGGTATTCTTTAGTTGGTACTCAGATTTGCAGGAGCTGCTGACAAACACATCTAGCCATCTTGGCTGTCAGGCCCCGCCCACCGTCAGATGAAGATTTTTAATGTAATCCATAAAGCTTTTAATCATACTATCCTAAAATGTAAAGGTTTACAATATGTACCTACTAAAATATTTAACAATTTTAAATTGTTTGTGGACCTGAATGGGTTCCAAAGAAATCTATGACTGGAAATATTTATATTTATTTTTTATTTTTTAAAGCAAACCAAAAACCTGAATAAAGAAACTCTTTTTAAGGTTCTAAAGAGTATTACACAGCTAAATTTGAAAGAAAAACAACAACTTTATTCTCCTTTAATGTCCAAGGAGTTGATTAAATGTTCCAGGGATAGTAATGCAAGTCACTAAGAACTTAAAGAAACCAAACATATATTCAAAAAACAAAAAAACATGTTCACTGCTGAATTTCAGACCATTAAACTACAAGAGGATAAGGGTATTGTCATAAATCCAGCAGATAAAGGGGGGGTGGGGGTGTAAGGGGGTATAATAATAATCTTTAAAGAAGATATATACAAAAAAAAAAAATCAAATAGACTATTGGAAGATAAGGAAACATATTTAAAATTGTCTAAAGACCCTACCCTACAGTGGAAATTACTATGAAGTTTCTTAAATACTTTCAAAAAGGTAAAATATGCCCAAAAATGCTATTCTTCTTCTAGATGTAAAAATCCTCCAGGTAGGTCTATAATATCTGGCATGAATTATATCTCTTGTATCTTCTATCTCTAAATACATTAATATACACTCATAAACAGGCTACCCGAAGGACACCATAAATATCTTTCAAATTTGTGACGATACGGAGTGAAAAGAAGGGTGTTTATTGGTAACGTCGGTGTCACCTCCTTGTACACAATAACGGAGTACCAAAAAAATTGTGACAGTTAATTATTTTCTAAAAGCGATATTTAATATGACTAAGTCACAGAGTACGTTCTAGAGGGTATTTTACTTATATTGAAAAATAAGCATTGCCGAAACAAAAAAGTTTCTACCTCCAATTAAAAGGTACATCAATGGGGACCAGGTTTGCACTTCGCTATGCCAAACCTTTTTATGTCCCATTGGGAACATGAATTTGTGGATTGCGGGTGTGGCTGGGTGGGAAGCTTGGTTACTCTAGCTGCTATATTTATTACCTTTTCTTTTTCTTGAATGGTAATATGAAATCAGTTAAGTCCTTCTTCACGTGTCTAAACTTGAACAATTGGGGTCTAAAATGTACTTTGCAAATAAGTGGTAAAGCGAAAATTTTTATTAATCTAAATCAGGGATAGGCAACCTTCGGCACTCCAGATGTTGTGGACTACATCCCCCATAATGCTCTTACACCCATAATACTAGTAAAGCATCATGGGAGTTGTAGTCCAAAACATCTGGAGTGCCGAAGGTTGCCTTTGCCTGATCTAAATATTAATCGAGGACTCGGAAAACAAACGTTTTTAAACCAGTAGACGTTTTATTTCCATCAACAGCTGTCATGCTCCAAATTGGCTTAACATTCCCAAAAGGTAATATTTATGTGTAAATAGAAACTGTGAAGGAGGTCAAATAGCGAAAGAACAGATAAAATAAATTGGCATTTTAAAGAAAAAGGATACCAACTAGATGTACTTGCACAGGAGGCTGTGAAACTTCCGAGAAGTTCATTATTGAAATATAAAGATAAAAAGAAAAACGTTTAAATCTAAAGTCTTTTTTATCTGTAACTACAACTGTGCTAGTAGAAGAATAATGAACATATTAATACATTTTGGCAAATTCTTCTGAAAGATCACGAACTGCAAATTGTACTTCGGAAAAAGTACAAAAAGGTTGTTTTTAGAAAGCGAAATCTAAAAGGCCATTTAGTAAAAAAAACAAACAAAAAAAAAAATAATCGGAAAGAAATATCAACCCCAACCCATTTTTAGAAATACAATAGCATTTTCTTAGTGTGTGGGCAATATATAGCTTGTAAAATGACACTTCGTAGAAACAAAACAAAAAACATAAATCAGAGCTTTTAAGACCCCCATAAGAAAATAGACTACTTATACTTTAAAACAATTGACCACCTGTTTCTCAAAGAATGTCATATATGCACTTCTTTGCCTATGCGGACACTTTTCTACACTCTCTACATGTGAGAGTGGAAGAACACTGCAGGAAAATTATCAATCACGTTTATTCAAAAAACAAAACATAATATTTTGTTGCACATTTCTGAGCCCAAAGGTCTCTCCAGTTTTTTTCCCCATCAAAAAGGTTAGTAAAGATCGGAGAGCGGGAAATTTTATTACCAAATTGGGCAAAACAGATATGCAGTGGATTTTTTTCAATTAAATACCCTAAAACCCATATGGTCTAAATGCTGATTCTGAGTTATTTAATTTTTGAAAATAATTTCTTATAGTCCCACAAAAACATAATTAAACCGGCACCAGATGGAATATTTATGAAGCACTTATATTGACCGTGTTGGAATTTCATGGACATTCCAACTCATTCAAGCGATAAATACTATTACTGACACTTCTAGACACAAGATGGACCTACCGCCATCTAGAAGTGTCAATACCCCCAGCCGTCACCAGTGACAGCTGCAGGTAATTGGCTTAATCTGTGGAGGATCCCACAGCCTCCATAGACCTCAATGCTCTACTCTCATGTGCATGTGTGCAAATTCAGCCATGGCGGCTACTTGCGCTAAAGCACCAGGAGCTGAAGTGGGTCTCCCGGATAAAGATGGTGGTGCCCTCAAGGGACAGGCTCGGGTACATAAATTATTTTTTTCCTTTTTTTGTCTGTTGAGGAATATCATCTAGGAAATGTACTCATTCAGAAGGTGTGGTGGAACCTCGTCAAGACATAAACAACTTTGCACCTTAGGTACGTGATGGGTGACCGCTTGTACTATCACAATGTCATTAATTTTGTACAGTATTACACTATTTGTTATTTTGTTCTTATTTATGTGAAACTTTATTGATTTGAATCTGCACACAAGGATATTGGGTAGTCAATATTTATTATTATTTAATTTTTTTTTTTCACGCTCCACCTTTTTAGGTTTGTTTCCCTCCTGTTTTTTATTTTTTATTTCATTTTCATTAACTGTGTTATTCTCTAGTGAGTGCATTTTCTGTATGCCTTTGACACGCCAGATTTTAATATATTCGAAAGCTGCAATAAAAATGAAATGAATGCGGTTTGAGAGAAACTGGCCCTACTTTAATGTATTGTATTTTCATTTCTGTAAAGATGACATGAGTAAAGTTTGCCAAGTCATTTTTTCCATTTTGGTGGATTTGTTACTGATTTTCCTTAATAAGGTCTCCTGCCGGATGTTATGGCCATTGCTGTTTTCATAGCTGATAGTGGTCAAACGCCCAATTGTCTCTCTTTCAGGAAGGCAATCTCTTTCCTTTCCTTCTTGCTCTAATCACCATCTTGCGATCATGTCAAGGCCGTTCCAGCTTCTCCACGATGGAGGGGGCCTACAGAGGAGATGTGTGATGTAACACTCTTGCCTCCTCATATAAGAAGACCTGTCACTTGCAGAATGTGAGGTGCTGTGATGGATATTTTCACTTATTTTATCTTGTAAATGAATTACACAAAGCCAGGTCACAACGAGCCAGCCTTTCCATTTTCCTTGTCAGCTGCAGACAGGACTTTGATGGCTGGGAGATAAAATTACAAATTCAGACGCCTCCTGGCTCTACAGTGATCCCAATCTCTGTTTGCTTTATAGCTCCTTTTATGAAATAAGCAGCCGTATTGGAAAACATTGTATTCTTTCCAAGACTTTATGAAATGCTGTCACAAAGTGAGTAACAGACTTGGTGACAAGGACACAGACGGTGATATGCTTAGGTAAATTGTACTGAAGGTAGCAGATTTAATATATAGCCTTTCTGTCTCTATATATGGTTTACATGAAAGCAAATTGTTTTATTGCCCTCTCCTGTGTTTAAATGGCTTCCTTTTTGTTATTTAAGAGGTGCAGAGCCATCGCCAGGTAGCATAGTCATTTATAATTGCACTGACAGTTCACCGACAGTAATTCATGTTTGCTTACGGAAGCAGATTTTGAGACAAATAACATTAGTAATAAAAATAAGTGAAGTAAAGGTGATACTATTAATGGATGGCAAATAAAGTAAGAATCTGCATTTATTTATTAAGCTGTATACCAGTACCGCACGTAATATAGTGACATAAGTGGGGGATCCTAACACTGCACTAATGCTCTGGATCTTAATGATTCATTTTTTTTCCGAGGCCATGTACATCGAAATATGTGCTTACAGGTCACGTAAACTTTTTGGAAGTTATGTTTAAGGACATAAATCTTAAAAGGTTTATTATTTTTTATGTATTCACTGGAAATTATTAGGTGTGTGTGCTTATGGATACGATCACTGATTGGGTCATTTATTTTAAACACAAAAGAAAAGGGGCTTACAAAGGCATGTATGGGCTATTTTCAATTTTAACATGCAATGTTATCCCTGTATGTGCCATGGGTTATGGAGGCAAAGGCAACATTTTAGAACACCATGCTCATAGCACTAAAAATATAAGCACTTAAAGCATGTGGTCTAGAAGACCCCTACTAAAGTTAATTCACATAGATCTGTATGCCCCTTGTTTCAGCTTAAAATAAGCTTTATACGCTATATCCAGACATTAACATTGTGTAGCAAGTAAGGAATCCTCTGTTCTGTTCCTATAAATTCATTACTTGTTAAGGCTTCGTCACCTGGACTGTTTGGTAGGATGTGGGATGCCTGGAGATCTTGTACACCGTTGTTGTACCTGCCGTTATTTAGTACTACAGATGGTGACATTCTTTAATAGTTGTGCAACCAAATTCACTGATCCCTTCCTTCTGTGTTTTGTCCATATGCAACCTTTTAATCAAATGAACCGCCAAAGAAAGCCGTTGTAATTTCCTGCCCATTATCAACCCCAGTAGTGCGTACACTTTAGATCACCACATTTCTGCTTCGCTGGAGGTTAAGCGAATAGTCTTTTCAAGCAAGGCTGTGCTTCTATTGTCGCATTGTGTATATTACATGCATAAAAAGCTTAGGAAGGGCTGGTAGCATTCTTCTGATATGTGTTTGCTAATGCTTTTCTAAGTAATGTACTATAAAGGTTTGGTATTGCTAATTAAAGCAGCATTGGTCACGACGGTGGCGCTAGGTTTCATAATGTTAATGTCCTCTTCTCTGCTTTGTGCTAGGTGAATATGTCCCTAGTCTTTGCATTGTAAAGTTCATTCAATCTCTGTGCTGATTAGTAAATATTGAAATGATTTATGGGTTCTGCATCTGCACAGTCTTTGTTTCAGTAGAATTACCTCTAGAACTGGATTGGTTGGTTGGGAATTGTCCTCCCATCAAGTGGAGATGCAGTGGTTTAGCATCCCTGCTTTTCTAAAAAAAACAATACATACATTTTAATAATGGTAAATATCTTCTATGAGCTCAGACCTGGTAACCGCCTTCTAGGTTCATTGTAAAGGCTTGACATTTTCTTGCCTGTTGGTTGTGTGTGCAATATGCAAGACTAGTTGCCATGGCAATTGCTCCGCTTGAAATTGGGCCCCAAATTGACCTTTTAACAAAACAAACATTCGCTTAAACGTGCAGGTTACTGTAGCTCTAAACAGTTAATCTGTGTATGATACCTGGTACTATTGCACCATTCATATTTATATGCTAAATTATTTGAAAAAAAAAAAATCATGTTTAACCCCTTAAGGACACATGACGTGTGAGACACGTCATGATTCCCTTTTATTCCAGAAGTTTGGTCCTTAAGGGGTTAAAGGTGTTTCTAAAGTGTGCTAACCTAACAAGAAATCAGCTGTGATTGTGCCCTCCCAACCATTTTAATATACTTTGTGGTTTAGAGTTTGATATAACCATATGGGAAAGCTGTGTAGTTCCTGTCTGTTCCTTATGTTATTTATTGCCATTAGCATCTTAACTTGGCTTCCACGCTGTGGCAATAGCTACAGTATAGTCACTGGCTGTGAGTCATAGGAATTGGAGCATGTTCGTTCTCTCTTAGTCCTCTATATTGACTGGGGTAATCCACTGAACCAAAGGGGTCCCTTTAAATGTTTCAAGAAAGAAATAAATTAGTTTCCTTTGTGAAAACTGAGCAGTTAATTATATAAAATGACTGACACCAAGGTATGTGTTTTAACGCCATGTATCACACGCCTGAATCTTGTCATTAACCTAACTAAAATAGTGTGTGTGTGTGTGTGTGTGTGTGTGTTTTTTTTTTTAGAAGTACAACCTGGATAGATGGGTCTGTATTTTGTTCTGTCTCTATATCCTAAATTGTACAGAGCTGTGGAATATGTTGGAACTCTATAATACGTAAGAATAACAAATCCTTTCATTTGGTGGGTGTGCAGCAGAATAATTTAAAATGTTTAAGGCTGCTCAGAAGGTTAAAAGGTCGGCCCTTCTGGGTTGTTGCTTGTTTAGTTGTTGATAGCTGATGAAAATAATTATCCTTTGCTATGTCAAATACAATTTGAGAGAGCTTGGTTGTATCCAAGTTAAATCTAATTTGCTTTTCCTGGTTGTCGTTCTTGGTAATTAGAGAACAGACAGTGTTTGCCTGGGGTTTAATAGCAGGCGTTTCCCCAATGGATTTGAGCATCCCGTTTCATTGCTGTGTGGTTGACCAGTCTGTGATCTGTACAGATTATTGACACATGCTACGTGTTTACAGCGCCATTTGTGTCTCCTATGTCCTCTGTGATTTAAAATGGATCTCTGCCTCTTCTTTCTGAACCTTGATTTGAACTTAAATGTTAATAGTCTGTAAACATTGCACTTAGAGAGATGACTTGTCAGCTTGTATTTATTTTACAGAGTAACCGGTATAACTAAATGTGCTTGCACACGTTGGGTAATGTTTACACAAATCACCTGACCAGCATAAATGTTTGTGCACTCTTTGTGTCACCTTTGTGCCTGTTTGTCATAACATCCCATTTAGAGTGATTTTATTTACGAAGGTACAGTATTTAAAACAGAACTGCCACAATTATAATGGAATTCATTTCCTTATTCAGACATCTAATTTTTCTTCCTTTACCAATGTGACCTATTTTCCAGTTACTCTATAATCGTAGTGGCTAAGAACCATTTTAAATATTCTTTCAGAAGCAATTTTGTTTGTTCTGTCAGGATACTGCTCTGCTTCCTAGCCTCCTTTCTGTTTTGTGTAAATTTTAAGAGCTTGCTGACATTGGCTGTCATTCAAAATATAAAGCACGGTTAGCTTACAGGAATGTAAAATGTAAGCAGTCCCTAGATTTACACAGCATTAATGTGACACTGGGACACATTAGAAACCAAAAACTTCTGTTCTGATCAAGCACAACATTATGGGATGCCAGTGATTTACATTATATGCCAGGCTGTGCCCAGTCTTGCATAGGAAGTGGATTACAGTATTCATTTAAAAAAATACTTTGTTAGCTTTGCTAGTTACTGGATTGTACAATGTGTGAAAACTTCTTCTCAAATGTCAATATCTCTTTTATACCTCCTGAGTATCCAGCATTTGGAAAGCCTGCCTGCCTGCCCCTGTTTGGTGATGTTATTTAAAGGGACACTATAGTCACCAGAACAACTGTAGCTTAATGTAGTTGTTCTGGTGAGTATAATCATTGCCTTCAGGCATTTTCATGTAAACACTGCATTTTTAGAGAAAATACAGTGTTTTTATTGCCCCTAGGGACACCTCCAAGATGGCCACTGGAGGTGCTTCCTGGCTCAGGGCTGCACAGTAAGCAGCCCTGCCATTCAGCATCCCCACGCTCTGTATGGAGACGATGAATTGATTCAATGCATCTCTATGGGGAGGTCCTGATTGGCCAAAACAGCATTAGCCCAGCCCTGATTTTAGGCAATCAGAGGGAAAGCATTGGATTGGCTAAAAATCACCCATTTTGATGTCACAAAGGGGCTGAGCCAGCGCCGGCGGACCTGCGCGGCACTGGAAGTAAGGGGAGTTTTAAACTTTTATAGGGGGGCTAAGTGGGGGAGTTTATTTTTTTTAAATTTTAAACTGTCACTGGTTGTTAAACATTTGGAACATTGTAGCCTGATAGGACAGCGATCGTTGTGGTGTTTTTTTTTTTTTTTTTTTTTTTTTTAAAATGTATAAAATGTATAAAACTATAAAAAACACTCATGCCTTTTATGTACTTTCCATCGGAGAATGCAAGTTATACAGGGCATGTGTTGTAAACCGTAAATGTCGGCTATTCTCCAGCAGATCACAATTTGACAAAATAGCGTTGAGGCAAATGCACCAATAGTTTGCAAGATTTGGATGGTTTTGTAATGTCCACAGCGTTAACACTTTTGGTCATGCACACCTTGATTAAAATGTTTCTTTTTTCCCTCCTAGACTGTGTATATATAGAAAGCAGAAGACCCAACACTCCATACTTCATCTGTAGCATTCAAGACTTCAAGTTGGTAAGTGCCCTTTGCTTGTTTGATGCATTTTTGTAAATGGCTGTTATTTTGAAAGGGTAACCGGATATATTATATGAAAATAATTTGCTGTTGTCGGTGGTCAGGACAGCATGTGAAAAAGGATATAAGTGCATCTGCTCTAACTGATCAGCTGTTCTTCATGCAAATGTATCCTGCGTTTTATCCCAGGGGCAAAAATTATGCATTTTTTTAAATTTATTTTTTATTAATTGATATTGCTGATGAGGAAATGTAACTGATGCAACAGCAAAATTCGATGTAAGGCCGACCGTTGTAATTGGTCAAGCCACTTAAACAGTGCACCACTGGATGGTGCCAGGAATATGCTTCCACCATAACCACTTCACATGTCTGTAGTGGTTATAAAGCTAACCGTGCCGATTTAAATCACGTGGAAGCAAAATGAAGTCCCTGTAGTGTTTTGGGTGAGATACACGACTGCTAGAAATCCCTTGCTTCAATGCGTCTTGTAATGATGAAACTGAAATCAACTAGTTTATATAAAGGCATTAATTTTATGCATGGTATTTTACTGCACCTGACTTCATATTACACACATCACCTTCAGCAATGACCCAGTCCTCTCTACAAACAGAACCAATTACAGTTTGGGTACCTGAAATGTTTTGTTCCTTTGTGTTAAATTATCATTGACAAAGCTTGAATATGTAGCCTTGATTCATGCCTGTCATAAATCCGCTCTTCACGGCTGTGGTTATGGTCTTATTGCTTCCTCTTTGTGTAGTGATATTGCTTTACCCTAAATGGCTCCCATTTTCCAATTCCTTGCCAGGCTTAAGTGCAGCAGTGTGTATTCATTCATTCCTGGTGTAATAATGCCTTTCCCTGAATTGGGCCGTTGTGCGTTGTAGCTGTTACCTGGGACTCTGAGCAGAAGTGCTGGAGAAATGTTAAATTACAATGCGCGAGTTTCCATTCTGAGGAGAACATCCTGCTGAGATTCCATAATTGCTCAGGGATATTAACAGCAATAAAGGCTGGCTCTATTGTAGTCAGTATTGGTTTTTCTGCTGCACATTAAAGCGTTCTGCAAAACAACATGAATCAGTATGCACAGATAGCCTGTCAGAGGCAGCACGCAGGCCTCGTCTTCCACAGCAACTGGCGCACAATGAATATTAAGCTTCAAATTACACATTTGATCTGATCTCCGATACACAGGTGTCAAGTGCAGGCGTTTCTAAGCAAGCATATGTTGAAACTTTGAATGTAAGCTTTGCAATTAGTCTCCTACATGTACCCCATTGGGGCCGTGCTGTTGAGTTACGAAATGACATGTAATCATCGGACTGAAGTTAAACATTTTTATTTAGGGATTGAAGCATTGCGTTCCCTTGTAGATTAACCTTATCTTCTGACAGCAGTTTTTTATTGTCCGAATTAGGCAATACATGCTACTCCCTTACAGTAGTGAAGAGGTTAATTTGTGTGTGATGCGTGTCTGGTTTAACGATTTGTTACTGTTCCATGACCATTCCCACCTTCCTGCTCAGTAATATGATTACACATGGCGCTAAGCTGCTGAACGTCTGAATTTGCATGTGTTCTGATAGTGAGCTCAGAGACTGCCTTCGTTATGAGAAGCTTGACAACTTAAAATATATCTAGAGCCTGTTGTCGCTGTGAACCCTACATGCTTAGTACCAGAGAGATGAGAATTGTTGGGTTCTTAAAGTATGTTGCAAAATTTGATCATAATAAACATTGTGTATCCCCTTGAGCCAGTGATTGCTTTATGGCGACATATCTTGATCTGGGTTTTTCTTTAATAACAAATAACAGGAACTTAAAAAAAATTGGGAGTAGACTATATAAAAAAAAAAAAAAAAAAAGTGTTGCAATTGAGAAGAGGGTTTTTTTTTCCCTTTCTTTCTTTTCTTCCTGTCCCCTCCACCTATCTTTGTACAGAGAGTGACTCAGCACTGTATTTCTTTGAACTGAGACATTGGGCTATACTTTTAAAATCTTCACAATGTAGCTATTTTTGGATATTGAGCATAGATTGCTTTTGGAGAAACTCTTTCTTCTGCCTTCTGAAAATTGAGTTTGTATTGTATAAATAATATATTTAAAGAAGAATAAAAAAATCGCCAATAGGAATGAGATTTGGTTTCCATTCTGCAATCGAACACCTGATCCAACATGCGTGCTCAATTGCTTGCATTTCCTTTATTTTGTTTTTCTCTGTGAATTTTAAAGTGAATCCAAGCATTAAAATCATATTTTAATAACGTGGTCTTGGTACAAAATCTGACAAACTGAACCATTGAGGCCGGTTTGATAGCTCAGTGGGCTAATGCATCATCAGTAGAATCTGTTCAACCCTTAGGTCGCATGTTCAAATCCCTTTATCCTTCCGAGGTAGATAAAATAAGTACTATTAAATTGGGTAATATTAATGTTGTGCTGAATGTACCTTTCCTGGTTAAATACTTTGTTGTTGTTGTTGTTATTATTGTCGATTTGTGAGAAAGTGTGTTTACTTTTGTCACCAAGGATGCCTCTAGTCGCTGTTGATGAAGCCACTAGTGACATTTCTTTATGTAGACTTTGAGTTATTGATGATTTTCACATTTGGGGTCACTGCTTCAAATAGGGAAACATTGGATTCAGTGCTTCTCATGGAGAAGCATCTGACTGGTGGATCATGGCCATTTGTCTTGCATGCATTGGATTGACTCTAGATTATTGCTTGTGATGGTCTCACAGCAGGCAGAGCTGCTGCAGTGCAATGGCCAGTAAGGTGCTGGATTAATAGTGAATTTATTTATTATTAATTTATAATGGGATACGAGAGGCATTGACTAATCATGCACAGGAACGTTCACTTTCATTACAGATCTATTTAATTGAACCATTCCAGTGTTCCTTTCAAGGGAAAAGTTGCATATCAATTATCTGAATGATCCCTGAGACCATGCTTTCTTCTCTCATTTTACTAACCGGAATGGGTTACAGGTTTTTAGGAGTATAAAGATGGTTAATATGCAACAAAAGTGTCTGTGCGTGCTTTGTTTTAACAAACATACAGTTCTGTTGGTAAAAATGGGCTTTGTTAGTTGAGGAAGGCATGTGCTACAGGATGTAATTTTAAATGACACCTTGAAACAACTTGATTGTTAACTTACAAATGGAATGTAAATGCTTCCGATCCCTGATGGATAAAGATTTACTGGGTCTGCTGACCGGAGCATGATCTGTTCTAAAAAGGTGATCTATGGTATATAGTTTTGTATTCCTATTACTATTGAATCCTTTTAATACTGAATTTCAGCCGTTTACTGATATTCGCCTTCTTGAAAGCCTCCTGATCTTTGTTGGCAGCAGCTACATTGTATACAGTGATCTTGTTAGGAGATCTCATCACATTAAGGAGGGTACACACGTCTTCCAAATAAGATTATCCTGGAAAATAAACGGGTATATGCATTCATCATGAAGGGAAAATGTCAAGCTATATGGTCCTAATAGTTATCATCTTTCATGATCTGTATTATGTACAGCACAAATGAACCCATGACACTACTGCTTGGAGCAAGAACATAAGATTTACCAGGAATAGCAGTAGCTGCCAAAGGGGGCAACTTACTAAACCTGAGAATGTTTTCTTACAAGAGAGTTGAATCTTGAGTCATTTGTAGAATTACACAGCCTTTATTAGTTTAGGGTAATTCTGCATTTCATACAGCTGCTATATTTTTTTTTTATCATTTGCATTTTCATATTCTTGGAAAGATATTTCTTGTGACTGACTTTGCATAAAATAGTTTTTATTAGAATCAAGATTTCCATGGGACCGAGCTTGCAATGAACTAAAGCCCTTGGTATACAACTAATGTAGTACCAGGGTGGATTAGATTTGAATTAAGTTTGTTTTCAAACCAAGATTTAAATCACTGGTCCAGTAAGACTAGATTGAAATCAATGTTTTACTGATGGTTATAATCTTTAATATTTGCAACCAGATGAAGATCTCCTATTTAGATTAGTAAAACGGCTGTTTTAGAACAGATTTTAGTTTAATAGGTGTTAAAACATTTGGAGAACTACTTAACTTTTTAAATTTAACTAAAACAATAACATTTCTGTAGCATAACATATTTTTGTACTTGCTTAACCCCTTAAGGACACATGACGTGTGTGACATGTCAAGATTCCCTTTTATTCCAGAAGTTTGGTCCTTAACCCCTTAAGGACCAAACTTCTGGAATAAAAGGGAATCATGACATGTCACACATGTCATGTGTCCTTAAGGGGTTAAGGGGTTAACCCCTTAAGGACACATGACATGTCATGATTCCCTTTTATTCCAGAAGTTTGGTCCTTAAAGGGTTAAACATCCATGTTCATTAAATGAAGTAATTAAACAAAATAACTAATAAAGAAAAAGCTTGGTCCACGAGGAAATCGTAAAACACGGTCTTCTGGAGCTCACTCATCTTCATTCTCTTGTGTGTTTGTAATCTGGATATTTTTGATCCACCCTGGGTTGTACCAGCCAGCTAGCGTATGTGGTCACTTATTAGATAATGCTATTCGGAGCAGGTGGCATAGAAGCACTTTGTAGAGTGGCCCTTTTTGGCAAATCAGTCTATCTTATTACAGAAGCGTTTCGTACATTTCTCCTGAAGATCTAGAACAGAGTTATTAAACGTGGCCCTCCAGGTTTTTGTGTCAAATGTAATAAAATTGAGCCAATGAGTGTTGAACCTCTTTGCTCCTTATACAGGCTGTCATAACTGGAAGATTGTGTGTGTGTCTCTTGACGCCCTCTATATGTGGATATTTGAGATTTGTGGGTGCAACGTTGAGTGGGTTTTCTGTCAAACATCATGTAGAAGGATTGCATATTCGATGGTTGGATTAGGCCGAGTTGGCAATGAATATCAAAATCTGCAGTGTGTAATGATTTTTGAATAATTTAGCTGTTGGTGCAGTCTGAATATTTCTAATCATCACTCAGCCCAGGGTTTCTGCATAATGCACACACGCTGTTATTTCAACATCATTAAAGTTTTGTACATACTGTTTCAGAACAGTTCAATAAGTGGGCCATAGAGAAGAATAAATCAGAGACTACATATGGCATGTGGGCAGTTAGTTGGAAAGTGATAGTTTGAATTAAACCTACAGGATTTGCTGAATTAAAACCAATGCTACGGGTTGGCATTTCTTCCAGCATATAGGCCGCTTCAGTTTTGCAAAAAGTGTTTGCATTAGAATGGTTAGTCATGTAGATTTAGGACATAGGTGTAGTAAGTTAGGTTTTACACAATTTGAAAAGCAACATATCTGTCTAAAACTATCACAATGTGTAAAATATGTCAAAGTGGTGCAAAGATAAAAACAGGGAGAAGCCACCGGGGGCAATGTGACAGCTCGGTCATCTGGTTTCCATGGGATTGCTCCTTCTTAGTACTTTGCACTGTGTTTTCAGAACACAAGAGTTTGATCAACTCTACTCTAATTTCACAGATCAAAACAGAAAAACAGCAATATAATAACTTTATTTTACAACATATGGTCTGAAGTCTATTCCTTAGCAAAGTGACCTTGATTTTGGTTGCATTCCCACATGACCCGTTTTGTTTGTTCTCCCCCTCTAGTGCCCATAAGCTGTACTTGATGTAGAAAGTTGTGATACATATGGTTTTTGCAAATGGTATTTACCATTCCTATCTAAATCACAGAATGCATCAATCAAATCCCTATTGATGGAAAACAGCCATTGTTTTGAAATGGAAATTCATATATCATGAAAGTCTGTTTGATAAAGTCCACATTTAAGTAACGAATGGCCCTGTTATTAAATGTACAAGTAGGCATTATATTGCACAGACTGTATATTTTCTACATGTAAAACATAGCTTGTGCTAGTAACACCTTTCCTCTCTGTTATGGTGGTGCTTTTTCACATGTTCTCACCCAAAATAAAATAAACCACTCAATTCATCTATCATATACTTCATATACTATCCTTTAACTTCATGACATTCACTTCATTACTGTGATTTTATATAGAAAACAAACAAAGAACCAAGCTGTTCAAGTGATAAACAGCACTGTACATTATTGTTCAATTCATCTAAGGAACCTGAACATTTTTTATATTGCTTATTATTGTGCTCCATAGATTGTATTTTCAAACCACCACTGTATATATAGATGCGAGGAACAGCTGATTTACAATACCTACTGCCTCTTGTAAAGCTTGATGGGTGGAAATTGATTTTTGTTGTTGTTTTGGTCATAATTTGCCTGACATATTTCCTATAGACTATTTCAAAGGATATTGTGTGGGTTTGGTTTTTTTTTGTCCATTTTCTTGTTCACACCACATTGGATTTGTTTCATGTTCTTGTAATGTCATGCCCAAAGGGCTTTTGACTCGTGCATTCGATTTCTATGTAGAACACAGTGCTGGTCATGACAAGAGCATGACAAATACTGTTTGAGGCCAGTTAAAATTTCAGCTTTGCATATCATTCATCCAAATCGGCTCTTAAGATGAACATTGCCCTTAGTGCATCTTTCCACCCTGTATATCTTTACAGCTTATTTTTTTTCGGCAGCATCCTTCAGAAATGTTGAACTTTGCCTTGGCTGAATGGTTAATCAAGGGCTGCAACGGTTCATGGATTCTGCTGGGCCTGCATTTCCCAGAACAGTCAGCGAAATGACTGCAGGTTGAGCATTATGGGAAATGTAGTCCACAGTAACTGCAGTGCCCAAATGACAGCTAGGTCTCTGTGCTAGGTCACTGTTGCCTCTCATTTTGTTACATTAAGAATGCGGCAGCCTCACAGAGCTCTGTTGGAAGAGCATATTAGTAACACAGATTGTCAAAACATGGTCCTAGACTCTTCTCACCCTCGGGGACAAAAAATATCTCACTGCTATATCTTCCTCATTAGTACTTTTCCCTGAAGCCAATAGAGATGTAATGATTTCTGCCAGCTATACCAGAACCATCCATTCTTCTACAGTGCAGTAAAGGGACACTAGTCTATGGCCTTTTTATCGAGACACTAAAATGTATGCTTTGCAATCCCAGACTAGAAGTATTGTGTATTCAAAAAATTAGAACCAGCAAAAAAACATGTAAAAACCTTAAAAAGGAACACAGAATAAATGAAACCTGTGTGGAATAGCTGAATGATTGGTTTTGAGAAAAATGTATGCATGTCTTATCAAGCCAAATCCACAGCTTTAAATGTTTACATTTTTTGGGAGGTTGCATTTTTTAAAATTTGTTTTTAATGTTTATCTTTAACTGGTGAGTTAAAAACACAGCAGATGTGTGTGCGTATATGAGTTACTAGTTACCAGGGTCATTTTAATAACCTTTCTACTGAAAGCCTGTTTACAAAATACACTGAACATTGTTATATTGCAGATGTGTGCGCGTTGTGCATTATGCCTGTTTTGTGCTGTCTGTCTGGGATTAATTAGTGTGATTAACTTTGTACCAGTGACTTCTCCTACTTAGAAATGTAAATGGCTTGTAACCACGACTGCAAGTGTGCTTACAAATGATCTTTTAAATGTGTTATGAAAGGGATTCTGTAGGAGGGCACATAAATCTTCTAACACGTTGCACATGGCACCAGCAAGGTGATTTTTGATTATTATTATTTCTTTTTACTTTCCCCCCATTTAGATCATAAAGGGGGGGAGGGGTGGAGGGGTTGGGGGGACTGGACGGATAGTGTGATTGTTTCATAAGTCACTATTCATATGCAAGAATCTTACGAGAATCTTTTAATTTGTCATCTTGGTGCTGATCTAACATTGATCTCTAAAGCCTAATGTCACATGCATAGGCAGTGTTGGGAGATCAGCACAGCTCTCCTCTGCTCTAACTCAGAGTTAAATCAAACCATGGTGTGATAAGGTTTTTCAGGCAAACCAGAGGACAGGTGTCTGTCTTTACTGCCAAACCAAGATTTCTGTCCACGAGTGAGACTGCTTCAAATTCAAATGTTGCTTGAAATAATAGCTATTATGTGTTCTCCAAACTGAAGTCCGATCCAGTTGGCACAGGCCCCATTGCATTCTGAGATTTAATAAATCCCTGCAGGCACCGAGATCGAACACAGCATAATGATAGAGCTGCCGTGCAAAAGAAATTGATTACAGGTTTTCAGACAGTATCATTAACGTTCTTTTCTGGAATATGCCAAGGGTAATAGACCATTCTGTTTGGTTAATTTTGCTTATGTGGAATTGCATTGATTATATGATCATCTGCATTACGTGTCACAGGTGTAATGCTAGGAATGTACTGTGTATGCCGGACATAATCTTGCATGTTTATGACAGTATATAAATCTATGCTTTTTTTATCGTTTTTTTGGGGGGGAGGGATAAAAACGACTTGGTTTTTGAGCCAGAGTGTAGGAATAAAACCCTTGATTTGCAATGCATTATTACCTCTAATGACCCTGTCTGTCTAGCTTGTTGGTGTAATTCTGCAGGGGGTGGAAAGGAAAAAGACTGCTGGGGTGATAGTTTGCTGTGCTAGTAGTAAGCCAAGCAGGGATGAAGAATGTAGCCCCAGCCTTGCTAGGGAAAGAGAAACAGCTGTGTGACATGGGAGGTTTAAATACAAATTACACAGTGATAGAGCGCAAATGGCTTCCGAGCTAGCAGTGTTTAGAGAAACATGACTTAAGATCAGCTTGCAAGGCATTCATCTGCCAGGGATTTTATTACTTTACTCCCCCACCCAAGCCTTTTCAGACATTCATTTGTACTGCTTTCTGTACACTAGAGATAGATTTGTGAAAAATTGGATATTCGTGACCCTCTTGTACAGTGCTATGAATTTATTGGTTCTTTGTAAATAAACAGATATATTTTTTTTTGTATGTTGATGTTAAATGTTAAGTTACTTTCCTAAAAATAAAGAAATCCTTTAAGCTGCGTGCTGTAGTAATTGTGTGAGCTAAGCTCAGCGGGGCATTCCTGGAACCACAAAGAGCTTCTAGCTCTGTAGAATGGGGGCACCTGGGCACTTCTGGTTCCTTATCATTACAGCGTGCCATAGTGGTTATGGTGCTTAGCAGTTTCCTTTAAAGAAATACTCCCCCCCCTCCCCCCCCCCCCCCCCCCGAAGAATAATGATTAGGTAAAGGACAACTCTAAACACCATAACCACTTAAACCCTCCATAGAAATGTTGGTGCTCGCATGCCCCTGTGTGAGGTCGTATTTGAGCTGCATCATTTACCCGATGGGGAGTAGAAGGTATGAACTTGTTTGATACATTTGGCATGCTACACTCTTCCTGCAACATACTTATTGATGCAGAAACCAATGAACTGTACTTGGTGTATTGAACCTGTAAAACATTCAAGTCCCTTGTGGCATCCGATTCCCTACTTCTTGCACCATAAAAAACAGGAATTTATCCATGCTGGGCTGTGTGTAGATGTTTCTAAAAAAGATGCTGTTATTTAGACGCTGTGTATTGACTGCACTGTCATCCAAATTACCATTGTTTGGAATAAGCAATAGCTGTCACAGTGGCTGTGCCACATTAACCATGTAGTAAATGGGTTAGATCATTCTTTCATTCTGCTGTATCCATCCAACACATATCTGACTGCAATGTTTTGACCCAGAAAAAGGCGTTGATTTGACCCATACGGTGGTTGAACAAAGTACACTGTAATAACGATTGGAATGGCAGCAAATGTTATTTAATACAAGTGTTCTTCCATACCAGGCTGGAGGTCTAAACACATGCAGTCTGTAAAGAGCAACGCATGGGAGAAGCTACTATTTTATTAAATATGACACTCGAAAAACGGGTTAGAATGTGCTTGTAATGAAATAGGAGGCACCTTTTTCAAAATTGTGTCCCTTAGAGGATTTTAACCCCTTAAGGACACATGACGTGTGTGACACGTCATTATTCCATTTTATTCCAGAAGTTTGGTCCTTAAGGGGTTAAATTCTTGGAGGGGGCAATCAAATTCTCCTTTCACTTCATCTTCCTGCACACAAAAGCAAAGGCAAGGAAGTGTTGTCTCCTTAAAACTAGGTTATTATTATTTATATTGCGCCAGCAGATTCCGTAGCGCTGTACAATGGGATAGATCCTTACGTTTAAATAAATCAATGCATCTGTATTTTAGAAGAATGTCTAGTTAGCTCCTGATTAGTTAGCGATAAAGATTTGTCACATTTAAAAAATAAATAAATAAATTGGAAGTGTTGCAATGTGTTCTTTACATATTGGTTGTTTTTAAATCCCTCCCACAAAGATTTCTCATTTGCATATTTAGTTTTGCATTGTGGGAGTATTGTAGAAATCTGGTATTTCAGACTCACTGCTTTTTTTGAAGGTTTGTTTTGTGATTTCTAGTGGATAAATATTTTAACATTCCATTAATCATTTGTTAAACACTTCTTGATATCCCCTTCCTTTTTTTTTTTTTTTTCTTCTTTATTATATGCTCCCATTTGCTTTTTAATCAGTGGACCAGAACTACACTATATAATGACCCATTAGAGGACGAAACCACTCATATTTTGTTAGTATTTGGTACAAAAGGATCATAACCCATGTACTGGCAGAAAAGGTTGTATTTTTAAATTAAAATCTCACTGATAGAGCCTGCATAAGTGTCGATTGAAAAATCTGTAAAAGTGATACTTGTCCTTATTTATATATTCTGTCTGGAATCCTGGTAGACAGTCTTGAAAGGTAAACTATACTGCCCCCCCCCCCTTTTTTTTTTTCACGCCCTGCTGTCCATTACCGGACTCCAGCGCTAATTGAGGTTCTGACGGCTGCCATAATAGGGGCGCCTATAGTGTCACTTTAACACCGGTTGTGTTTAAGATAAACTTTAAATATGTAGGCGATGCACAGCTATTCATTAAATTTAGGGAAGATGGAATAACGTTCATCTTTATGACTGGTCTCAACAGAAACAATATTTTAATTTAACCTCCTGTGCAGTATGCTAAGGGGGCACTGAAAGATGTTGGGTTTAGAGGATAAAAATACTTACTGCTTAAATTGCCTCCAGAGACTTTCCTCAAATGTGTGTTTTCCAGAGGTCCCCTCCAAAGGGGCACCTCGAGGGAAGTGGTGGGGATGTGCAACTCAAACGAATCTGGTCTGGGTTACAAATATACACAGAAAAAAAGGGAATTGGTGCCACATACAGAACATGTGATGATGTAAAGAAGAAAATATATAAATATATCCAAAATACAGATTAAGGGAACACACAAAAATAATTTTAAATCTGTACAGGTCTTCTTAAAATCACCTATCTTAACAAATACCCGGTAATCTGTTTTTGTTCTGTTGTAGATGTTCTTTACCGAGTTTCAATAGGCCATAGTTGTCCAAGTATTCATTGTGACATAAAGTGTGTGTCTCCTTGCTATATGTACAGATATATACAAATGTCGAAGTACCTTGTGTTACATTGTGAGTCCCAGCTGAGATGTGCTCTGTTAAATTTTAAAGAGCGATGGTGTGAAGCCATCTACTGCCACTGAGCAGTAAATGAGGGGAACATGAATGAAGCAGGAGACTGAACATCTTATTAACAGAGTAGCAGCATGTGCAGGGTCTCCTGTGATGTATTATCATTAATTCAAGTTAAAGAGAAAATATTTTTTACCTCGACTTGGGATACTCTAAAGATTGCACTGTCCATCTCAAGTTATTTAAGTCGATGAGCCTTTATGCTGTGCAATCGTTGAGAAAATTATAAAAATTCTCTGCTAGGTGTAAAAATGGTAAAAGAATATAAAAGTGTGTAACAATAATCATAAACTGTCTGGAACTGCGGTCTTCATAAATGGGGTTCGGTAATCCTAGAGAGGACTCCTCTCTCTCTCTTTTGTGTTTCAAAATTAAAATGGGGGGGAAAAAAATATTCTATATTCTGTTACCAGGAAGTAGCTGAGCTTTCTGTGCCCATCCCAGAAACTCCTGCTGCACTTATCAGAATATTTACATGTGATATCATACAGCTTGCTATTGAAAACTGTAGCAATAATGAATCTACTACTGCAGCTAATGCATTGCTTGTCCTATCTCGCCAAATCATTTCTTCCTTATTTTAGCATCAATAAAGGTACTCACAACTTTATTTTCATTTGGCTGTGGTTTTAGGTTTCAGGTTTTTATGGGTCAATTCTGATTTATTTGTGCATGCACGTGTACATCCCTATACGTGTTTTGCTAACACTAGATCCAGATTCGTCTTGCATGCAGTGTTTAGGAAAGGATTTTGGGATTTGTATCAGGACTTATCTTGCACGCTATTTAAAAAAAAAAAAAAAAAAAAAAAAAAAAAAAATTGTGGAATATGTCTTTGATTTCAGCGAAAAAGCACATGCCAGCCATTAAACTGTAGCCCTGCATATTTCAGTAGCCTATGCACTTAGTTTGAACCTCTGAGTATCGAACAGTGCATTGGAAATAACTGGCGGTTTGGATAACGATAATCCACATTCCAGTGAAGCAGAAGGTTCTACGTGTGTCTATATAGACTTATCGTGAAAAGTTTGTGTAAGAATGCCAAAACCACAAGACGATACTGGGAACAGGCCTGTTTTTTTCTGAGTCATCAGTGTGGACACATTCACACTACTTATTATTAGACTTGTTTTTTTAATATCATTAGAACACCCCCATGTTCTTATATTATCACACGACACGTTACTCGCAATGAAGTCTACTGCTTTGCAATTACCCTGTCTTTGTTGACGTGGTCGCCAATGCTAGTAATTTCTTTCACATTTTCAAATAGCCATCAGTGAAGTATGTATTATGCGTGTCCATAGAGAAAAGGTGCTGTGTAAGAAATAACTAAAATATTCTAGATCCCATAGAAAACCGCACAAGTTGAAGCATCAGAGTCCCCTCCTTCCACTTGTGTAAACTGACCCAGGCGTGGAATATTCAGGTATTTGCTAATATTTACACTTGAGTAGTTTCTACTTGTGCGACAGGATTGATGGAGCTCAAGCTCCTAATGTTTTCCAAAATGAGATGTCAGCAGCTTGGCATGTTAAACCAGATGTTTGAGACCTACCAGTGTATCAATCTCCGTACTGCGTTTTCTAAGCACACACTCCATTCAATGTTTCCTTCTGGGATTTTGTAAAAAAATAAAATTATAATTTACAGACCATCTTGATAAGTCTTGATATGGAGGACTGAATCTAAAAAAAAATGCATCATGTTTTCTATATGGTCTTAATATAGCAGTGTAATTGATTTTGGTGAAGAATTCTGAGTGCTCTCCTTTATTTTGGTTTGGCTTGAGACTTGCACCTGGTGAAAATACACACATACCACACACTCACCATTTTAATTATTACAAACTCTTGGGAAGCCTATACATAGTTATTTTATTTATAACTGGTATTTTTAAAGCACCAACAGATTCCGCAGCGCTGATATATGGCAGTTTATAGTAGGACATGGCTGAAAGCTTGGGTACACCCCAAAAAATAACACACACATAATAAAAAAATATACCTAGAATGTAGATTGTTGATGTACATTATGTTTAACGGCTTCTGTGCCAATGGGATGATCAGGTTCCAGTCCTGAACTCTGTCATAGGGGAGTGCATTGCTAGTGTGTGCACGGCCTTCCAGCAGGTCATTGGCTGGCTGAGCATTATCAGATATGCAGTCCAACAACTGGATGACAAACTATTTGTAAACGTAAATTTTTTTTTCCCAAACCTGAATATAAAAACACCACGTATTTGTGGCTATCGCTGCCTATTGATTCACCCGGATTGCGTAATCTCGCTATAGAAGAGTCTTCATTCTCTGCCTTGTTATTGCGATGTGCTTTTTCAGCTTGCCCTCATTTCCAAGGAGTCTGCCAAATGGAGGTGATTTTGACAAACACAGGTGTATGTGGCATTTCCTAGCACAGGGCCTCATTGTTCCTGTGGCTAACACAGTATATTTTATGGTGTTTGCGCTTAATAAATAGTGGCGTGTGAATAGGGCATCATTTACTGCAGCGTTTAAATATGGTGAATACTAAACCTGGATGTGAGTGATTAAGGCAAGAAGACAAAATATATATACAAATGAATTGACAATAAGTTAATCTCACCCTGCGGGCAGTGTGTCAGTGTTATTAAAATGTTTATAGAAGGAATTTTGAGGTTGGGTAGAAAACAGCATGTAAATCTGTCACCAGCCGTCAGCTTGTCTAGAATGAAGCGAGTGAGCTAGCCTTTCTTGGAAAGAAGCGGCCTTCCCATGCAGTTATCAGGCAGGTTTTAGCTGGGATACACATTGCTAGGATACATTGTAGAATTTATTGGTTACACAGAGCGAAGGTTATTAATGCTGTTTCTTCTGCATTGTAAGCAAACGCTTTTACTGCATCCCTGTCGTCTGAGAGATTAGAGGGTAGCAGCTTGACGAAATTGCCAATTTCCTGCCCACCCTCACTCTCGGTGCAGCTTCTAATGACGTTTTGCAAAAATAAAATAGGTTTACCTGAACAGCGCCGCACTCTGCGAAATCTTGCTTTCTTTTCTTAATTATTTTACCTGCATCTGTACTGCTCTACTCTATGATAAAAGAGAAGGAACAATTAATGAAGGAGCGATGGATGTAGAATCCCATTAATATGTCGTTTATTGTTGGCACAGTGGATGCGGTCTAAGGATTAAAAGGGAGAATCGTAATGTCAGTTCTAGCAGCTCGAGTATAATCGAACACGTTGTATGAATTGTTTGTATTCGGTTCTTTGGTCAACCATGGCAACATTTCTACAGTGCCACCAATTCTGTATATCTGCTGGTGGTTACCCAATTTGTGCAACCCAGCTGAGGGTGTGTACTTTCCAAGTGCCTCCAATGTAAAGGAAGCGAGATGCTTACGATCGTATCATCCGAGCTCTAGGACATTCACCGCTTAAAACTTCTAAGTCTTCTTAGGAGGTTGGGTGTGTTTTAAACCCAATTGAAAACTTTGTCCCCAAAAAAATGTATGGTCTTTTCTTCGATTACAAGTTATATCAAACCTTCTTTACAAAATGTCATACGTTTTATCTCCCTGTCCGTTCTGTCTAAACCCACCTTTTAGACATCCTTTGTTCCAGTTAACCTTTCCCCCTTTCTATTTCAGACCCATTTATCTTGCTTTCCACCCTCCTCACCTCCGTCTTTTTCAATTCTCTCAGTTCTGTGATTCGAATGCTTCTTCCCTGCAATCCTTTTCAGACCGCTTACAATTTGTTGCCCTCTTCCCCTCACCATTTCCATTCCCCATGCCCTTTTTATAATCATGTCCTTGCTACCCAGTACTTCCGTCCCATCCCCCCCCCACCCCCCCACCCCCTTTTTTTTTTTTATCATTTTAACCGTCCTTACCTTTCATACGTTTTTCTTGGGACTAGAATTCTGATTTTTTTTATTTATATATTTTGGCATTCTACCCATATGCCATTAGAGAAAAACTAAAACGACTGGGGAACTGGTTTTTGTTTTGTTAGCTTTTGTCTGGAGGAACTGTGCAGATGTCCAGCTTTCTTGATGAACTATGCATTGTTCACTTTTCTGTTACTTGCGGTTAATAAACCTGTTTAATGTGTTCCTAACAAACCATGGAGAAAAAAAAAACATGCTTTGCCTGACTGCCTTTAGGACACTTTGTAAATGACAAAGGAAAGAGTGAGTAGGAAACTCAAGTTGATTATTCTGCGGACAGACAGGTTGGGCGTATGCCACAGAGGTTATTTTCTGCCGTGAAAATCAAAGAGATGCTTTATGTATTTGGTAGTATGACTTTAAGAGTTACCCATCATCCTCCACAATCTGAATGGCTGGAGTTCTGATTCCAGTAAGTAATGCACTGGACTTGCACAATTGAGTCCATAGGTGAATATGTACGCTATATAAATAGCAGTCTGAGACAGAGAGACAAAGTTAAAGGGGATTGTTTACATGTAGTCATTGTCGTAGCAGTGGGATATTTTATTTATTTTATAGTAAGCATATACCTTACTCATAAGTAAGGAAAAAAATGTAATTGGGACCTCCTCCTCTCTCTTGTTTAATGAAGAACTATGGCTTAATGCACTGCTGTAGAAGGTTATAAAAGACCATTCGTTCCCCTCCTGCAACACCCTGTTGTAATATATATGCAGGGAAACAGCTCTAGCATGGCGTCCATTTTGTTGAATACTGATTAAAACGTGCTTGTTCACGCTTTTCTTCCATTTACAATGCCACACATCTCTCTGCAGTTAATCTGTCTTTAGTGACGCACCTAGATAGGATCTTGAGTGTTTCCATCAAAGACAAAATAAACACATAAATGTATATGTAACAACTTCCCAGTGAAGTAAGAAAGGTGTGGTGGCTGTGTTTTTTTTTTGTTTTTTTAAAAACATTTTTTATTATGACCTGCTAACTGTAATGCTCTTAGCAAGATTGAGAAGGGCAGGTAAGTCATTAACTGTGAAATAGGCTTTTTGTTTGGTTTGTTTTCTATTTCTGTATCAGACACTCATACATATGTTTGCTTTTCAATTAAGCAATGTGATGGATGAGTTTAATGGTTATTTCAGCTTTGTTTATTCGTGGCCTTGCAGAGGTCTTGGGGTATTTGAACGTACCCAATGTAAATGCATAGCTTGAAGTATTGGTTAATTGAGCAAAATAAGAATCTCAAAAAGGTCATTTCTGCCTATAATGTGATTTAAGTGGACCCATACGTATTATTCATTGTTTTTAGAAGGACAGATGTACTTCTGTTAATCTCCTATACTTCTAGGCACATTATAGGGTCAGGAACACAAATGTATTCCTAACCCTATAGTGTTAAAATAACCACCGTGGCCCCCCCACCCGTCTAAATATAGTAAAATATTACTTTTGTTTAAGTCTGCTGATACTGGCTCTGCCTCTAATCTGCCTGCTTGGCTGACATCAGAAGTCATTCTCTGAGCCAATCGCAATGCTTTCACATATGATTGACTGAGCTTGTCAGGGAGGCAGATCAGGGGAAGAGTCGGCACAAGCCAAACACAGCCCTGGCCAATCAGCATCTCCTCCTAGAGATGCATTGAATCAATACATCTCTATGAGGAAAGTTCAGTGTCTCCATACATAGGGTAGAGACACTGAATGGCATTGCTGCACACTAGGAAGCACCTGTAGCAGCTATCTGAGGAGTGGCCAGTGGAGTTATCACTAGACTGCAAAAAGCCTGAAGGAATGATCCTACTCACCATAAGTGCAATAAGCTGTTTTTTTGGTGACTATAGTGTCCCTTCAGCATTAAAGGGACACTATAGTAACCAAAACAACTGTAGCTTAATGAAGCCGTTTTGGTGTATAGAACATGCCCCTGCAGCCTCACTGCTCAATTCTCTGCCATTTAGGAGTTAAATCACTTTGTTTATGAACCCTAGTCACACCTCCCTGCATGTGACTTGCACAGCCTTCCATAAACACTTCCTGTAAAGAGTCATCTAAAGTTTATCCTTTCTTTATTTCAGGTTCTGTTAAATTTAGATTTTCTTATCCCCTGCTATGTTAATAGCTTGCTAGACCCTGCAAGAGCCTCCTGTATGTGATTAAAGGTTAATTTACAGAGCAAGAGATAACATTGTTTCAGGTAAATTACATGAGATTGAAAGTGAAACCAGTATTTTTTTTTTTGTTTGTTTTTTTATATGCAGTATGTGTCAACCATAACCAGGGGAGGTGTGGCAAGGGCTACATAAACAGAAACAAAGTGATTTAACTCCTAAATGGCAGTAAAACCTGAGGCATTATCTATACACTAAATCTGCTTCATTAAGCTAAAGTTGTTTAGATGACTATATTGTTCCTTTAAGTGTGATTAAAATGTTACAGGGTTATTCAATAAAGAGTTTAAAGTGAATTTTAAAGGGACTCTCCAGTGCCAGGAAAATCAGTTTTCCTGGCACTGAAGGTCCCCTCTGCCTCCCACCCCCCATCCCAAGTTGCTGAAGGGGTTAAAACCCCTTCAGTGACTTACCTTTATCCAGCGCTGATGTCCCTCGGCACTGGTTCAGGGTCTGCCCACGCTCCTCCCCCGCCGATGTTATCTGGCGGGGGAGACCTATTGCACATGCGCGGCCGGCGGAAGGGGAGACCTAATGCGCATGCGCGGCAATGCTTTCCTATAGGGATTTCAGTGACGCTGGAGGTCCTCGCATAGCATGAGGACGTCCAGCAACGCTATAGCACAGAAAATCTGTGCTATAAACCCGGAAGTGCCCTGTAGTGTTGTCTAGTAGACAGCCACTAGAAGAGGAGTTAACCCTGCAATGTAAATATTGCAGATTATTGCAGGGTTAAGGGTAGTGGGAGTTGGCACCCAGACCACTCCAATGGGCAGAAGTGGTCTGGGTGCCTAGAGTGTCCCTTTAAGTTTAAGGCTCCCGGAGTAGGTGAACTGACAGCCGAGCTAACTTGGAGGGTTTTTCTAGTTCAGCTGTTTTGACCTTAAATTTGAAATTCCCTTTGAATAATCCTGGTTAAAAATTGCGGGGGAGGGGAGGGGGTACAGATTTTTTTTAAAACAATGTTATTTATTTTTTCATAGTTTTTGCTTATAATATATATATTTAAATACATCTACTGGTAACCTGGGTCTCCCTGGTGTGAGCAGGGATTTAACTCTTCTTACACCAAAATAAAAAAAACATTCGAGGCTGTGTTAATGACATTAAAGCCCACTATTTTAGGATGTCGTGGAAGGTCCTAATGTTCTCACGTGGTTAATACCGCGTTAAACGTGATAAAGTGGCGCATGCTGACTTTTCTATGTGGTGTTAATGCCCATTCCCAGCAATAAAAGTGTATTTAACAAGTCTACTCCATTCCCTAATTCAATGCTCACCATTCCCTTCGTACTGTTGGAGAAATACTTCTATTTTCTAATTAAAGTAGGTAAAAACAACACATTCTGTCTGTTATATAAGTCAGCATGTACAGTTGGATACTTTATTCCAGGAAGCTGTTTACACAATTCAATTGGAATATTGAGTTCCAAGTCCTTAGTCGGCCTGTGCCAAGCAATGTTCTGTGTGGAGTTAATTGGATACTAGTTGGCTACACCCTCCTGTTAGGGCAAAGTGTCCATGATAAACTCCTATACTGCAATATAGCTTTATAGACATTGCTGCTTACAGCCTGCACTGGGATTACAATTAAATGGCATTTTTTTATTACAATAAGTGTAAGGCTCTAAAGGCAAGCCATTAAAGGGTCAGGCAACCTATATGCAACCACATCCTGTTTTTCATTGCCCTCAATTATAGTTTAGCATTTTGTTCCCCAAACATCTAGCAAATGTACAGATAGATATTTACCATGAAATGTATTTGTCTATTGTCTGTTCATTGCAGAACAAAAATACAACCGATATAGGTGGCTGGGTGCAAGTGATAACCCACAATATCTGGTGTCTAGCCGCAACTCTGTGTGTGAGTTGGCATATCATTTTTTTGGAAAGGCTTAAATGAAATTATCATCAGGTAAGTATTTCTATTAATAGATACATATGCTTTAACAGAACAATGTATAGATTCCATCTGTGTACTCGACTAAAGAGAGAAGTATTATCATGAAGATCAATAAAGCATAGGAAAAGGGAAAATAAATCCCTCCCCCCCTCCTCCCAAAAACAAACAGTGCTACTTTTCGTCTTTGTTATCTCTGCATTCCATTACCTGGGGTAAGATTTAATAAACACCCTAGAATCCAGTCTTTGTACTCTATCTCATCATTGCAGCCCTCCCCTGCTTGCTCTCCCTGATTCATCTAGTGATTTTCCCCATGCTATTATTTAGTAAGAGCTGCTCAATGCCGGTGCTTCGGGCTTCGAGCGATTAGTCAGGCGCTCATTTAAAATGCTAATGAGGCTTCGCTTTTAATTCTGCGCATTAGACAGAGACAACTAGTGCTTACTAAACGGATGCAGGAGGAGGCCTGCTTTCCGCACAAAGGAATCTTATTGGTTGTGATTGGCTGGTAATTTGTGGTTGCATGTTGGCTTGATTGAAGCATCTTTCTTGTGATGTGGTCTCCTTGAAGCTGGTTGGAGACGGAGTATATACAGCAGGATTGCCCCAGGGCTCGGTAAACATTTCTGCTGTAAGATGGCAGAAGGCATTAAAAAGCCAGTTGTAATATGTTTCCAGTGCCCAGCAGTGGACATACTCGGTTTGTTGACCCTGGTTGTAAAAACCTAGAAAAGAGGTGTCAGTGAGTGTGATTTTAAAGAATCATGTTTTAGAATGACCTTACAAAGCTGTCCCCATTTCAAAGGGTTGCGTACAGTGTTTTTTTATGTATCTATATACTATACTGTAAAGTGCTGCAGAATTTGTTGGCGCTATATAAATAATATATATTTTATACTTGTATGCTTGGCCACAGAATATGCAAATCGGACATTTCGTTAGTTCATTTGTATGTTGGGTTGTTTGTGGAAGGTTTCAAATAGAGGAATAAAAAAAATGTTTTTATCTTTCTTATAGGAATAACGCCAACATCAACACAACGTTGTAGGTTTGGCTAAATAGTGTCTCGTCTTTATTTTGTTTGGTGTTGATCACACTCCATTTTGTATGGTTTTAGAAAAAAAGTGTTCATATTCTATATCTTAACCATGAATACCCCTTTCTTGCTAGATGAAGTACTGAGGGCACACTCTGTCCTCTCCTAAACTTCAATATATCTCTTATAACTCAGTTGCTAGTATCTACAATATGTTCTTATTTTACATTTGTTGGTTTTCCTTTTATCTATATTTTCTTTTATTACGATAAATGAAGACAATTTAGTCTCCATCCTGGAATGTCCGTTTAATACGATATTTCCTTTCTTGCACTGTGTAGGTCCAATGTTATTTCTTGTGCTTTTAGGACTGGACCCGTGAAGATATCTGTAAGCTTGTAATGTGGAGTATGGGGAATTGTTATAACCCCATATATTCTAAATCCCGTCCTCTGATCCTTTGATACATTTATTTATTATGGGAATGAAATTTAAATACAACTGTGGATAAATTAAAGAAAGCAGATCCATGCTTGGTTCTAATCTAAGAAAATGGTGCAATCACCATGGAAACTGTGGAAAATCGCTAAACAAAATTGGATGCTTTTGGATTTAATCTGTGACATAAGTTTATCCAGGAGAGACTTTGATAGTACCAGATGGCATACAAGAGGTTAAGCCTGCTAGCTGCCTAGTGATTAAAGGCACCAGAGCTGTCATTGGGCTGTAAACCAAGCGATAACATTCACTCTTGAGTGCCGAAAACAGCGATCAATATAAAGCCTTCGCTGGGTTAAATTATTAAACAGGGCTCTTTCTAACAATGTTTCATTATCTCCAATTTAATGTGCCTGCCAATTTGTCAGTTGTGTAAGGAGATTTGTTGTGCATTGTGCTATAAAAGAAAAGTCTTGGTTTTATAATTATTTTATTTCTTCATGAGTGAGATTTCTCTCACTCAGTGCTTGAATTTGTTATTTCTGTCCAATGTTAAATCTTTCCCACTGTATGCCAGATGATGCTTGTAAAGAAGAATGGCGGTTACAACTGGTCTGTGCTTTGCATTGACCGTGCCCATTTCACACCAACTAAAGAATTTTTTTTCTGTAGCTCCATCGTTGATTAGGGGCTAACAAAGGTGGGTGCTGCAGGGTTCTGTGGATTACCATGCTCACTCAGCCATGAAGGGAAATCCCCCAATATACATAAGGTATGCAAAAAAAAAAAAAACACATTTTAAAATAAAATATACTCACATTTAAAGTGTCTGCATTAGCTGCAAATTCCCAGATTATGCAGCCACTGCAATTGTCTTTTACAAAATCATATTTTTGATTAGATCCCGATAATGACATTGCCTCTTGGTATGCAGTGGACTGGGGGTGCGGTGGACGAGAGCGATACATACTTGATTCTGTCCCCCAAAGGTATCACCATCTTCGATCTTCAGGTCCTGGTGCTTTCTCCACAATGATCTTCAAGTCCTGGCACTTCATCAAACGTCAGTGCTGAACTCTCGAACATGTGTATGTAGAATCCCACTGGACCACGGGAGTCAACGTAGATAATGTTAAGCGACGAGTGAGATAATGCTTTATCCCCACAGTTGTCCTAGCAATGACGAGGAAGTGACAAAACATGATGGCTGTAGCTCTGCCTGTTGTCAAGTTTTGTCAACTTGAGGATTTATTTTGTCTTGTATCCTTTGAAATCCATGAGATTCCAACACCGTCTTTATGGTATTTCTTAAAGGTTTTATTTTTATAAAATGTTTTTATGTCGAAATGCTTCAGGGGTCTAATTTACATATATTACAAAGTTCCCAGAAGGTGGCAGCCCAGTTTGGTCTGCAGTGACCATAGGGTGAAGCACGTGGCAAAAATATCCTTTCCCAAAGCTCTGCCTCCCTGGTGATGCCATATTACTTAACTCCTGGTGCTTCATGTGCCTGGAGCCCACGTCACAGCTGAACTCTCCCCAAGACGCACGTTTACCACAGTTGTTGCTAGTGGATATTGTGGCAATTGACAAAACTTGACAGCGGAAGTTCTGGCTTTTGTCAAGTTTTGTTAACGTCACGCTTGCACGTAATACAAATTAACCCCTGCTTTGTCGTATGTCTTTTGATTGCTTGGGAATTTCTGTAAAATTCAAGTATTTCATAAAATGTTACCTTTATTAAGTGATATTGCTGTGATAGAGCAGCTTTAACCTCATACAGCCTTGCAGACTTTATACCATAAGTAACCATTTGTGGGCACAGAACAGTTTTATGGAGGTTTGGTACAGTTCTTGGCTTTCTGCAGGAGACTCTCAAGTACCATCAACTTAAAGGACCACTATAGGCACCCAGACCACTTCAGCTTAATGAAGTGGTCTGGGTGCCAGGCCCATCTAGGATTAACCCTTTCTGCTGTAAACATAGCAGTTTCAGAGTAACTGCTATGTTTACATTAGGGTTAATCCAGCCTCTCGTGGCTGTCTCATTGACAGCCGCTAAAGGCTCTTCTCACTGTGATTTTCACAGTGAGAAGACGCCAGCCTCCATAGGAAAGCATTAAGAATGCTTTCCTGTGGACTAGTTGAATGCGCACACGGCTCATGCCGCGCATGCGCATTCAGCCAATGATGGGAAAAGGAGGCGGAGAGTCCCCACCGCCGAGGAGGCCCAGAGGTGGAGAAAAGGTATGTGTTCAACCCTTTCCTCACCCTATATCCCGGCAGGAGGGGGACCCTAAGAGTGTGTTGGGGGGGGGGGGGGGGGACCTAGAGACCCGATAGTGCCAGGAAAACGAGTTTGTTTTCCTGGCACTATAGTGGTCCTTTAAGTCACAGCTTAATGTACAGCTGTATTAGATAAAAAGGCAAAACAAGTGGGGACTTATGTAGCACTTAAAAAAAAAAAAAATAATAATAAAAAAAATCTAAATACAGGATATTAACCTTATTGCAACAAATGTATGGGGGTGGATGGCATGTTGTAGAGTAATGACAAACGTTTTGTGGTCTTAGTACAGTTTAAATGAGATATCAGGCAATAGCAGTCATATCCAATTTAAACCAAAATATTACCTTACCTGGTGATTTATGAATTTTTGACTGAAGGGTCCTTTATCTCTTCTCCTAGTGTCATAAACTGAAATACCATGGATTCAAACCAGAAGGACACTTTGATACCCTAATTAGAGAATGGTGCCTAGTGTTGTTGTACACCCCTGCCCCCTTGTTTTTTTTGTTTGTCTATTTCATTCTCAGCGTGGGACTATTTTGTAAATCCGATGCTTTAGCGCTATTTGATGTAAAATTGAAACACTTTCAGTCAGCCTGGTACAGCCTTTGTAACAGTCCGTGCTCGCTGTAATACGGGTATATTCTGCTGTATGTGATCAGTCTCTGCAAAGTCTATCACAGCCAGACAGGTTTGTTCCTCTTTTTATGTAGTATAGGGGTGCATGTTCTTGCTGCTCTGTTGTCCAGTGTGTCTGCTAATTCAGTAAAGAGTTACTCTACAAATCTCTCTCTCAGGGGCCCTGATGATTTTGTACCTGTTTTATCAGCCATAATACTATTAGAAGACATGAAGGAAATCTCTCCATCACAGCTAGCCCGCTTTTACAGATGTTTTCTGTGTACCTTGTCTTCCCGTGCCAAACCCAACATCCTGCAGTTCTTAAGTGTGGGTACATGTGTGGGTGTGCTAACTGGCAGCTGAATGGCAATGCAGGCTGTGTATTCTGACAGCAGTCTCTACACAGGTGTGACCGTTTTACTTAGAGGTGGCCAAATGGTAGCTCCCCGCAGCTTTTAAAGGAGTACTGTCACTTCTGGAAATCTAAATAAAATATGAAAAATCACAGACAGCTTGTATTTTCCCGTGATTAGGTGTATTAATAATTTAGTAATTTACATCACTATACTTTTCATTCTATGAAATGCTGAGCTTGTTGTTTTTTGTTAAAGGAACTTTTTAAACCTTAAATGATCACTATAGGGTCAGGAACACAAACATGTATTCCTGACCCTATAGTGTTAAAACCACCATCTTGCCCCCCCAGGCCCCTCATGCCTCCATAAATATAGTAAAAATCTTACTGTATTCAAGCCTGAAGCTGTAAATCTGCATGCTGTTAGACTCCGAAAAACAAGCAGTCTGCTGACCTCATCAGTAGTGGTAGCCTGATCCAATCACAATGCTTCCCCATAGGATTGGCTGAAACTGACAGAGGCAGATACAGCCCTGGCCAATCAGCATCTCATCATACAGATGAATTGAATCAATGAATCTCTATGAGGAAAGTTCAGAGTCTGCAGAGGGAGGAGACACTGAATGTTTGGATGCATTTTTGGCAGCCATGACCCAGGAAGGATCTCTAACAGCCATCTGAAGAGTGGCCAGTGAAGTTATCACTAGGCTCTAATGTAAATACTGCATTTTTTCTGAAAAGACAGTGTTTACTGCAAAAAGCCTGAAGGTAATGATTCTACTCACCAGAACAAATTCGATACGCTGTAGTTGTTCTGGTGTCTATAGTGTCCCTTTAAGACCGACAGAGGATCATGGCGGTTGTAGGTTTACAACATCTGTGGGTCTGCATCTGGATCACACGAGATACTGTACTTAATAAGTGCTCTGAGATTTGCAGAGTTGCTGAATGGACGAACCACAGTGGCCTCACGGGTGCAGTAAGGTTCCCCATAAAGGCAGTTTAACGTTTAGCTCTGCTTATGTGTAGGCCCATATTCATACAAATGCCTAGTTTGTAGACATTGACACTAACTTTAGTAAACTTGTCAGAATGTGCAGCCTAGCCTCCTGCTCTAGTTTCCAGATGCCCTGCTTTGACAGAATTGGCAAAATCTAATGATATTTTGCTGACGGCTGCATTGAATAGTCATCTAAAAAAGGTTTGCTGCCTTGCTAATCCATTTCTTATCAGACAGGTGAAAAGTCAGCATTTCTGCTAGTGTAAAATTATAGTTTCCTTTTTTTGCAATGCTGAAAGCCAACATGTTAACATGCACAATGCCCCAGGGAGTGCTTGGAAAAAAGGATTATGTAGCACGCTTATTTTTTAAGGAGAAATAGAACCACACCAACAAACCCCTTTATTATTATTTTATTCTTTTAAACACTTTTTTTTTGTGAATGTTAAATACAACAGATAAGTCAGGCATAGTTTCAGAACAGATACGGAGTCAGATTGTACACTAAGCATTCACATTCACTTTTTTGCATTTAAAAATACAACATAATTAAAACAAAGGTTAGTAGGATCTCCGCAAAAAACATGGTTTCATCATTGGCAAAAAATAGGCAACATCTGCCTCCAACCTTGGTCATCTGAAGAGGAGTAAGTTGTGGCCAGGAGAAAAATAAAGAGATGGATACCTTGAACAGAGAATTTAAAGTGCCAGACATTGTGATTAGGAGTACATTGGAAAGATCATGACTAGGTACGGTGCTGTCCAAAGGGGGTTACATTTCCTTGTGTTGGGAAATGGGTTGGGCACTTAGTATTGAGGTGCAGCCCATAGATTGTGGGCAGACCCAGCTTAGCTATGTTACAACATCAATGTGTGTTTAACCTGAAGCTCTAAATAAAGCAAGACTTCAATGGCTTGATGAATTATTTTTTACATTTATTTTTAATAACTTTTCTTCTTATGCTACCGGACCTGTCTGATGTACTGATCCGGTGTAGACACAAAGAAGCTTCATGGGAATTGTAGTTTAACAGCTGGGGATCTCTTCTTTCTCTGCCACAGTTAATACCAGCATTGCATCAGTTAATTCAAATGTCAGATTGCTGCATATGTAACTGCACTCAGACATGTGTACCCATACATCAAGTTGTGAGGCACTCCACCTAAAAGTGAACCGCATTCTCCATGAAACCTTTATTTAATATTGACCCTCCCAGAAACCTCTGATAGCACACCAGATGTTTTCCAGTGGACATAGATCACCATTAACCCCTTAAGGACACAACTTTTAGAATAAAAGGGAATCCTGACGGAATATATCCGTCATCTGTCCTTAAGGGGTTAATGTACACTCCATGACTGCTCAATTTAAGGGTGCAGGAGAGTGAGGGGATTGGATATAATACATTTTTTTTTTTTTTTTTTTTTTTTTAAACTAATTTTTAACTTTTATCTATTAGTTTTAGTGTGTCTGTTAGCCAGCATATGTTGTATTTACGGGTTAAAGTGCCTATGGAAATCATTTAATGTGATGCATCAAGAAAACGTAAAGGTAAACTGTCGCTTCTATAATTTCTAATTTGATATTATCACCTATAAAATGGCACTACAGTCTGAAAAAACGAATTAAATGCAGAAAATACACACCACTGTTTTTCCTCTAACCTGACACTTGTCGCTCGCATCTTTGCTCCCTGTCGGTAATCCTTGTAAATATTGCACTTTTCTACCATTGAACATAGTGGAAGAAGATGATTGTTATATTGTTTGCTAATCTTTAATATACATTTAATAGAAAGCTCTCTGTTAAATAAAATTCTGTAATTTCCAGAGAAATGTCAGTTCCCCTTTTGTAAGTGAAGACATTGGGAGCTCTTTGCTAGCCCTCTCTCCCGCAATTTAGATTAGATTTACAGCTGCAACCAGTGTTTTCACAATAGTTTGTTAGAAATTTTTATCATATAGCTGTGAGTTATAAAATCTGGCCTGCTGCCAGCACTTTATACATGGCCCCGAATCTTGCCTTTCAGACTAGTAGGTGACCTTCGGCCATTTAGGACAGTTATAAAGGCAGTGTTTGTGTCCTAATTAGCTGTAGCTGGTCCTTCTTGTTTTAGAAAGGTTTGTGATGAAAGAACCTGTCTGCTCAGGCCCCCATGTGGACGGTTTCAGTACTGCCAGGCAGGTCAGCACAATGCCGTTCATTCATCTAACCAAATGACTCATGGCGGGTGACCTGCTTTACAGTGCCAGGCAGGAGCTGTTTTGCCTCCTGTAGTGATGACCGCATCCCCTCATTGGTTAGATGGAAAGGAACAGCTGTGTGCGAATCTGTAAAAGCTGTGTGTGTACATTGACAGTTTGTACTGTGCCATCACTTTCTGGCCTTAACAGTGCTGAGCGTTTCCATAATCACTAATTGTGCTTCTGGTTTTTATGAACATGAAGTTGAAGAACCTGCAGCTGTGAACATGCTGGGTATATTCTGCAATTTTAAGGTTAAACAGCTCGTTGTCCAAGCCTGGACCTTCTTAATAGGATTTATTTTATTAGATATATATTTTTTTTACTTTATTGTAGGAAACTGACAAGTATTAAGTTTTGCTGGTTGCTAGGTTTTTTCCCCCATTTTTACTTTTTTAGATTGACAGTCATATTATTTGGTGTGTGTATTTTCATTTTATTTTAAATATATATATATGAGAGAGAGAGAGACTCTAGCTAATGGTTTACTATACATTATCATTGGCTGCATGGTGGAGCATCCACTGGATCCCTTTACTGTTATCAAAGCCATTTTCTTCATAGACGAGAGCAGGAAATAAATTGGCTACCAAGGTCACACTTGCTGCCGTGGGGCAGTCACAGTGCCACAGAGCAGGTAGTAGGGTTCCTAACATGAACTCAATCCTATGCAAGTTTAAGGACGCGGTGGATAGATTCACTGTTCAGATACTTTACCTATTGAGACATTCTAACTGTATTTGCTACATGACTCCTGGACAGTCGGCTCCCCCTTCCCTCGTGTGACTTTGGGTGTATATTGCGCTTCCACTTTCATTTCTAGATATTAACATAGTTTTATTCCCTACAAGTCTGTTGATATTAAGTACAATGTCTAGATATAGTTGAAGCCATAGCAGATGTGATGGCTAAGAAACGGTCACGGGAGAGTTGGAAACTCTTGTTAGAATTGGCCTCTTTAAGAAATACAGGGGACATTTATATCAAGACACTTTGTACCTTCCCTCAACATGCATTGCATTCTCATATTAAACAGCATGCATGGTGGGATCTCCAGCATAGCTTTATTGTGTATCATGACGGTTTCCCACACTGTGTAGAAGGGACATTATCTGTAAAGTGTTATTTTTGTTTATTAGTTACCGTCTAACGCTCTCCATTGTCAGGATAGAATGTGAGTTGTAGAAAGGTGTCTCTCTTAACACTGGCATTTTTAAAGCGAGCAACATTTAATGTATAATGCTGGGACAGGAATAAATGTAATTAGTGACGGCTCTGAATTCAATGCAGCATTTTGTAAACCCCCCAAATGTTGCCCTGATATTAATTATGAGCTCCACATGGTGCGAATGTAGCAGCTAAACAGCTCATACGAAAGAGCAAGAGGAGGCTTGAAATTCAGGGCAAGCTGTAGCTGTAAAACATTCAGATCTTATTAAAAAGAAAACAAAAGTGCAAGATACATCTAAAAAGACCAGAGGGAGAAATCTAGCCAAGAAAATGGTATTTAGATGAACATGTCTTCTTCAGCTGCCTTCTTTGCCGGCAGATCAGTTATCAAAGCGGAGGAGAAATCTGTTCCCTCTCTATTAATGAGATTAACTCCCTGTGTGTTGTGTTGCTGGGCTATAGAGGAAGCTGAAGCGGAGAACAAATTGGCTTCTGTTTCTGATAATGTAACAAATGACTTCCTTATTCAGCTGGTTTTATTGCAGGCATTACAGTACGAATGTGCTGTGCGCAGAGCAGCTCCCAAACCACCAGAAGGCTAATCAAAAGGGGAAGTGTTTGGGAGGGTATTGTGTGCTGCTTGTCCTCTGTAACCTAGAACAACAAAGAGCTCTGTATACTCTACTGTGTTATATCTCAGCCATGCAAATCCAAACATATGCAATACAATGCCGTTGTTCTGTCGACGTACAGGTTTGTTACCAATTTGTCATATTTGCATTGTTGGCCTGCTAAAAGGGCTCTGATTTCCATGTCTGTAGACTTTACCTCTCCGTGCTGTCCCCTATCTAAACACTCACATCACAGACACAGCAATTCATATAGAAGAAAACAGCATGTTTGTGTAAGCTTTATTAGCAGGCGACTGTGATATGCCTACAGATTTTCGTATAGTCAACAACAGGTCTTTCAAGTACAGGGTGACTAATGGTAGAGACACAGCCGCTCCTTTTCATTTAACCCCTTTGTCCTCTTAGATCAGCCGTTTATATATGTAAATATTAGGCATCCCTTGGTGGGGGAAAAGGTTTTTTTTGTTAACGGGGGAATGATGGCCACCAGAATCATTCAGCTTCTAGCTCTATAAACAATATCATTAAATATTGAATGTCACCGCCAACTTATTCTGAACCAGGGGTTAAATAATTACTGGTCTACATGACATTTTGGAAGTTGCGAGTTGGCCGTAACGCTGAAAAAAAAATTACCTAAAAAAATCCTGTCCACCTACCTCTTTCCAGCACTGTCTGCTCATCTAGCATTGGAGGTAGTTGCCAAGTTTGTAGAGGTTCCCAACAAACAAACCTAGTTTAGTCAGAGAAATGAGGGTAATAGCGTGTTATTGGTCCTTAGAGGTGGCCGGGTTTTGAACAAAATGCCAATAATAGAATTGTTGAGTACTGGCTGGGGTGACCGTTTAACAGAGCATCAACAATACAGTAGACAGGCCAAGGTTTGGAATACAGTTAGTCAGAGCCCCAAGTATGGAAAAAACAAAACATTGGAAGCATTCCCTCTGGTACCTGAAGACCACAACAGGGCACAGATCAGAGCATGGTCTGAGTTTAAATAGGAGGAGATAAGGGTCTATTGGCCAGCATCAATACAGGGATCCCAGAATGTGCACAGCCACGGTCACTGAAATGATGCAAACATTGTGCCATTTGGGGTGTACTAGAGACTCAAGGTGGTTTGGTCAAACATGACTGCAATGTACTTCGCTGCCATGATGGAGATGGTAACATGACACTGGTACATTTCTAATTTACTAAATGGGTCTGGTAACTTTTGTGGAATGAATGAATGGCGACTGTGATTCTTGAGTTAAAAATATGATGACACGTAAACGCCCATTAATGTGAGTATAGGCCCTCACCACATAAACATCTACATTATTAGAGATCACCAGTACCACTTGGTATAAAATCACCAGCGCAAATATAAGCAGCATCATTTTTTCATTAATTTTTTAAATGTTAACATTTGTTCCCAACATTGATAAAAAAAAAGAAATAAATTTTTTGTTTTTACTTTATGGCCACCTCGCAACTTCCAAAATGTCATGTAGAAGCATTGTACATATTTATATAAAGAATATACAGATTCTGTCTAGATAGGTGTGTGTGTGTGTGTGTGTGTATATATATATAATTTTTTTTTTTTTTACATTTGTATCCGCCTATTCTGTGTGAGCCCCCAACCGTTTGCTTTTTTTTTTCCCTCTCACCCTTTCTTCCTTTTCTTTGTGCGTGTCTCCTTTAATTCAGAAAGTTATGTCTGTTCGTATTAGTCGCTTACTGAATGCAGCCTGCCAGTCTGTACGAATGTTAACTGCTGAATTATTTTTAAGTAAATGAAGGCTCTTTGCCGCTTTCCTTACTACCCAGTGCTTTTTCTTTCACCTCCTGTGTGTATTTTATGCCAGTGATTTACATATAAATTCTTACTCCTCTGCCGTTAATACAAACTAGTACTTCAGCCGCCGACACTAACTGCCCATCATTCCAATTCCCCGTGCAGTAATCTGCATGTTTTCGATTGCCGTCGCTTCTACAGCCTGGCCCTAGTTGTACTGCCGCTGCAAGTCCAAATGGTATTCTGCTCATTTCCACAAGCTATGTTTTTATTTTGAGAATTAAAATGCGAAGGCCGAAAGGTTCAGGTAATTCGTCCTCTCCAATCAGCAAGCATCTGTTTCAATTTCAACAATATATTATATTTAAAGTGTTCTATTTCTTTGAGAATTGGCAAACCTATAAAGTGGAGGCTAAAAATATAAATAAAACCTGACTTAGTCTGACTGTTCATGTAATTTGTTATTACATTTTACTTATCAGAATATTCTGGGAGGTTTTTTCTTTTACTTCCAATTTCAATTTTGAATGTATTTTCCTACGACATATTAATAAGCAGCTGTGGCCATTGCATGGTATTTGAAAAAGTGGCCTTGCTTTCTCATTGTCTCCCTTTATAGGAAACGGTCATGGTTTATGAAATTAGTTTTGACCTTTTTGGGGGGATAAAAGTGAAAGATATTTGGATTAAATATGTGTTTATGTTGCGTAAGCAGCATATGCTGGGAGATATGACCACATGTGATCAGGAATGAAATTTTTCTGTGGACGTTTTTATTCAATACAGATGTCAGATTTATTAAAATAAGTAAATAAAACCTTTCACGCAAAAAAAAAAGTTATATGGAAGGGATGAAGCCAACCTATTGTGCCAGTGCTGAGGAGTCATTTACAAGGCACAGGAATGGTACCCACCATAAATCCATTCCTGATTCCCAAACGGTTTTAGGCCTGGCACCTGGGCCCGGTGCTCTCGTTTGGAGCCCAGGTATTTGTTGACAGCCTAACTAGCACACGGCTTTTTACTGTGGGGAAGATATGCTGATGGCTATCACAGATGGCAATGGCATGCCAAATCTCTTATTAGAGGGTCCTGGATTAAAACAGTCTGTGTCAAATGGAGAAAATCTATAGATGGCTTCATGTGACACACAATATACTTTTCACTAGGCCTTGCTGATATTTTTGATTCAACTTGAAGATTTAATTTATTTAACCAAGAGAGAAAACTGACCATAATAACTGATTTACGGTAGAAGTATTGCTTTCTTGATTTGTTAAAATTCCAAGTGCCTTTTCGCCTATTGCCATTTCATTATATTGCACCTTAACGGCCACTCCAGTTACCATAACTACATGTCATGGTAGTGGCTCTGATTAGGAATACCCTTGCGCTGTTCTCCCATAATGGAGTAAATGGTTCTACAACGGTTTGCGCTTTTACCTGTTCCTGCCAGGCGCGCCGGGTCTTCTCTATAGGCAGAGCTGCGGAAGCCAGATGTCGATCCTCCCATTCATTCATTGACTGAGTGAGTGTCAGCTGACCAGTCTCAGTCAGTCGATGAGTATCTGTGCATCGACATTTGCACAAGATTGATTAACCAGTTAGCTGATAATGGCCCATGATGCTGTGGGGGTGAAGTTACATCTCCGGCAGCAAAGTGGTTAAATTTGGTATATGCAGCATTTTTATAGAGAAACAGACTTCAGGCACCATGACCACTTTAAATCACTGAAGTGGTCATGTGCTCTTAATAAACCTGAACAATTAATCAATAAGCCGTTATTGCTTGAACAGATCAATGAGTCGATGCCAGGTCTCTGACTTAAAGGCTAGAAAGCACATGTATAGATGGGCATACCTCTATTAATGTTTATGGTGTGTGTGGTGCTTTTTATCAGTTGATCCCAAGTGGTGTGGTGGTTGATGGTTTGATACAGGAACGGATTTATAATATTTTATTGTGAATACCAGAATTCAGCCGAGCCGGTGTTATTGGTCACAGGAAAAGCCAACATCTAAACGGATCATGGCTTTATAGGTTTTAAAGGGATACTCCAGGCACCCAGACCACTTCTGCCCGTTGGAGTGGTCTGGGTGCCAACTCCCACTACTCCTAACCCTGCAACTGTAATTATTGCAGTTTTTAATGAACTGCAATAATTATCTTGCAGGGTTAACTCTACCTCTAGTGGCTGTCTACTAGACAGCCACTAGAGGTCACTTCACGCTATGTGAGGACCTCCAGCGTCGCTCGTTTCCCCATAGGAAAGCATTGAAATTATTTTTCAATGCTTTCCTATGGGGAGTGCTAATGCGCATGCGCATTAGGTCTCCTCGGCTGGTGGGCGGGATCAGTCTCGCCCACCGGCCGACGCAATACAGAGGAGGAGCGTCGCGGAGGAGGAGACAGAAACATAGAAACATAGAATGTGACGGCAGATAAGAACCATTCGGCCCATCTAGTCTGCCCAGTTTTCTAAATACTTTCATTAGTCCCTGGCATTATCTTATAGTTAGGATAGCCTTATGCCTATCCCACGCATGCTTAAACTCCTTTACTGTGTTAACCTCTACCACTTCAGCTGGAAGGCTATTCCATGCATCCACTACCCTCTCAGTAAAGTAATACTTCCTGATATTATTTTTAAACCTTTGTCCTTCTAATTTCAGACTATGTCCTCTGGTTGTGGTAGTTTTTCTTCTTTTAAATATAGTCTCCTCTTTTACTGTGTGGATTCCCTTTATGTATTTAAATGTTTCTATCATATCCCCCCTGTCTCGTCTTTCCACCAAGCTATACATGTTAAGATCCTTTAACCTTTCCTAGTAAGTTTTATCCTGCAATCCATGAACCAGTTTAGTAGCCCTTCTTTGAACTCTCTCTAAGGTATCAATATCGACATCGCCGCTACCTCAGGTAAGTGACTGAAGGGGTTTTCACCCCTTCAGTAACCGGGGATTGGTGGGTGGGAGCGAGAGGGACCCTCCAGTGGCACTGGAGTTTCCCTTTAAGTACTTTTCCATAAAAAAAAAAAAAAAAAGTCCATGTCTTTTTTTTTTTTTTTTGTAAATATAATTTTTATTGTATTTTCTGTTTGGTTTTTTGCATTAAGTAGTTATACACAATTCTACATGGAGACTCGCAGGTCTCTAGCTTACTCATATTCACGTGAGCGCGCAGGCTCATTGTTCATCAGGTCTTAAGCGGCTCGCAGGCCGCAGGTGAAATTTAAGTATGAAAAATCCAAATGTCAGTTTCGGCTCAATAACATTTCAATTGGCATTTCAAGCTAAGTAGGTATCGGGTGCATTGATACGTGCTTCGTCTGGGTGTTTATAACTAACTTCCTCAACAGATGCTGCTGTGATCCCATGAATTGGCCATGTCCATCCTAGCCTACATTTTGGCCCTCTCGTGACCTCTCGTCATGGGTGTCAGTTAAGGCTGATTGTCTATGTCACCATTGGCTAGTATTAACTACTGAATCGGTCCGTGTCTCCTGTCCATCCTGTCCGGCGTTCCCTGGTCAGGATCCCGGTCCTTCCTACTCGGGATGTATAGGGTAAATTGAGGATATAGGATTGGGATTAGGGGGTAAGAGGGGGGTTGGATGCGTCTGATGTCTCTTGTGTCTCGTGCCTGTCTGCCAGTCTCAATCGGTCCGTAAAGTCTGGGTTGGAGGTCTGTATTATCCAGTGTGTCCACGTGTTGAAGTATGTCTGTTGTGTGTTTGCTGCTGTGTGTTGGAATTCTTCTAATGTTCGGAGGTCCTCCATGTGGGCGAACCATGTGGTCAGTGGTGGTGTTGTGGCTTGCTTCCAGTATTTTGGGATGATGGATTTAGCTGTGTTCAGTATCCGTATGGACAGTGATTTTTTGTATGCGGATCGTGATATTTTGGTATGGTGCAGGAGCATTTCTGCGGGCTGAAAGGGGGGTGGGTCATCTGAGAATAGCTGTAGCATCTTGTAGATCCCCTGCCAAAATGGGGTGATACCACTACATTCCCACCAAATATGTAGGTGTGTGCCCCTCTCCTTCCCGCATCTCCAGCATTGTGGAGATTGCGTCGGGGAGATTGTGTGCAGCGTCGAAGGTGTGCGGTACCATTGTGTCAGTATTTTGTACGCAGTGTCCTGGGTCTTGCTGTAGCTAGCGCAGTGGTGCGTAAGGTAGCAGATTTTCTCCCATTCGTCTTCTGTAAGTGTGTGCCCTAATGCTTCCTCCCATTTTCCCATGAATCCCGGTGTGGCCGTTGGTGTGTGGGTCAGCAACATGTTATATAGAGAGGAGACTCCGTGTGCCAGTGGTTGGGGTTCCAAACATTCCTTTTCGAATGCCGTGGGGGCTCTCAGGAGTTGTGTACCTTGAGGGAGTGTGGCTATGTAGTGTCGTATTTGTCTATATCTGAGTTGTGTCAGAAATGTGTGAGGTGCTTCCCCTCTGAGATCCCTCAGGGTTTTGATGCCTTCAGGTCTAGAGATGTGTTTGAGCCTAGGTATGGGGTCTGGGATTATGGTTCTAAAAGCTTTCGGGTCTTGACCTGGTGGGAACTCTGGGTTATGTGTCAGAGGTAGCATGGGTGAGGGGTGTGTCGTTAGGTTGTGTTTGCCCTTCGCCCTCTGCCACTCCTGCATGGTGGCTCTCGTGTAATGGGATAGTGTTAGTGTTCTGTTCCCTGGTCCCGGTGGTATCCATGGTATTATTGCCGTGGGTATCCCCGCCTCCCCCTCCTCTGCCTGCTTCCAGAGCTTTTGTACCCCTGCCTTGGACCATTCTACTATACGTAGGAGGTGACATGCCCTGTAGTATAAGTGAAAGTCCGGAAGGGCTAAGCCGCCCGTTTTTTGGGAGTGTCAGCGTGTTGTGGCTTATCCTGGGTTTCTTCCCGTCCCATACGTATCTGCCTAATGCGGAGCGTAGTGTGGTGAAGAATGTACGCGGGATTGTTATGGGGATGGTCTGGAACAGATACAATAGGCGTGGCAAGAAGTTCATCTTGACCACCTGTATTCTGCCCAGCCAAGACACGTGCGGGTACGCCCATTCCCTCATGTCTGCGTGAAGCTGTGTGTGCATTGGTGTGAAATTCTCCCGATACATGTCCCCCGCCCGCCTAGTTAGCCAAATGCCCAGATAGCGGATTTTATGTGTTGCCCACCGAAAAGTGTAGTTTTGTCGCATGTGTGTCGTCCTGGTTTCTGGTACGCTAATATTGAGTATGAATGATTTTGAGTTGTTAATCTTCAAATTAGATATGATCCCAAAGTCTTGTAGTGTCTTTAAGATGTTGGGGAGGGATACCTCTGGGTTCGTCACATAAAATAACATGTCGTCAGCGTACGCCGCGACTTTGTGGTGTGTGTTCCCTACCGTCACCCCTGTGATGTCTGGGTTTGCTCTTACGGCTTGTAGAAGTGGTTCTAGTGCCAGGACAAAAAGTAACGGGGATAGGGGACAGCCCTGGCGGGTACCATTTCGGATGTCGAATGCTGTTGTTAGTGCCCCGTTCACCGTCACCTGCGCGGATGGTTGTGTGTACAGGGCCTCTATCCATCCTCTGATTCGGGGGCCCCTGCCCGTGTGTGCCAGGGTCCTAAACATGTATGACCATCCGACTCTGTCGAAGGCCTTCTCCGCGTCTGTGGACAGCAGGAGAAGGCCCCCACGGGTGTGTTTCTGGCCGTGTATCAGGGTGAGGGTGCGCATAGTGTTGTCCCGTGCCTCCCTTCCCGGCACGAACCCGGTCTGGTCCGGGTGTATCAGGCCTGGCACATGGAGCTGTAATCTGTTGGCCAGTATTTTGGCCAGAAATTTTAGGTCGCAATTGATGAGGGAGATGGGCCGGTAGCTTCCACAGTGTTCCCCGTCTCTGCCCTCTTTTGGGAGGATGGTGATGTGGGCCGCGAGTGATTGTTTGGGGAAGTGGTGGCCTTCCCTGATGGCATTGTATGTGTTTACTAGGGGGGTGTAGAGTATATCTGCAAATGTTTTGTAGTAGCTCCGTGGCAAGCCGTCGGGGCCTGGGCTTTTGCCCGGTTTTGTCTGTTTTATCGCATGTGCTAATTCTTCGGGCGTGATCTCCTCTTCTAGGAGGTCAGCGGTGGTCTTATCTAGTTTGGGTAGGTCTTGCGTATTGAGATAATTATTTATTTTATCCGTCAGGCGTTCATTTGCTGCTGTCGTCGGCGGACGGGGCAGGTTGTAGAGGTTGGCATAATATGTTTTAATTATGTCCTGTATCTTCGTGGGTAGTCTGTGTAGTGTGCCTTTATCGTCTCTGATGCGCTCTATATACGTCTGCTGTCTGCGTTTTGCTAGCATCCTAGCGAGTAGTTTACCGCTCTTGTCGCCGTGCAGCGCAAAGAACGCTTTATGTCTCAATGCTTCCCTGTGATGTCTCCTCAGTAGGAGTCTGGCTAGTTCCCTGCGGAGTGTGAGTAGTTTATCTTGTAGTGTGTGTGATTGGGTGCCCTTGTTTTGGTCGTCTATCCCCTGGATTTCGGTGACTAGTGCGGTCATCTCCGCCTCCCTCCTTTTTTTCAGCATGGCTCCTTTTTGGAGAAAGTGACCCCTTACTACGCTCTTATGTGCCTCCCATAGTATTGTCGGTGTCGTATGTTCTGATGTATTTATAGTGAAGTATTCTTTTAGTACAGTGCTAATGTCCGCTTTAATGTCGGGTTGTGTTAGTAATTGTTCGTTTAGGCGCCATTTGGACACCTTTGGTCTGTGCAGAGGGGATGCTATCGTGATGGAGATCGGGGCGTGGTCTGACCACGTCGCTGTGCCTATTTCCACTTGCTCGACTAGCGGGAGGTGGAAGTGTGTCATGAAGAAATAGTCGATCCTGGTGTAGGTGTTGTGTGGGTGGGAAAAGAAGGTATAATCCCTCTCATCGGGGTGGAGGGCTCTCCAGCAGTCGACTAGCTTTTGTTTAGACAGGAGCATTTTAAGTGCTGCTAGGTGTTGGGTCGGGACATGCGTTGTTCCCGAGGAGGTGTCCCATCTCGGGTCTATTGCTACGTTGAAGTCGCCTCCCAGGACGAGCACCCCCTCTGCAAATTTCTGGAGTGTGCGTATTGTGTGGGATAAAAACCTATAGTGTCTCTGGTTGGGAGCGTAGATGTTGGCGAATGTGTAGGTTTGACCCACTATCTTCCCTTTCACGAAGATGTATCTGCCCTCTCTGTCTGTCAACGTCTCCTCTTCTACGAAGGGGACTCTCTTATGCATCAGAATCGCCACCCCCCGTGCCTTGCCCCCTTGGAAATCGCTATAGAACCCTCTTGGGAATCTGTGGTCATGGAAGCGGGGTCGTGCCCCCTCTCGAAAATGAGTCTCTTGTATGTAAACTATGGATGCTTTGAGAGTGTGGAATTCACGCAACGCAGTTGACCTTTTTTCCGGTTTATTAAGCCCCCTGGCGTTGATGGACACCAGTGTGAGTGTCGTGGGTCTGAGTGACATGTTTGGTGTGTGGCTGTGTGTCTATGTCTTCAGTCGTCTGGTCTCGGGGTGTGGGGCGGGATGGGAGGGGTGGGGAGGGAGTTGGGGAGGGTGGGAGGGATAGGATGGGTGTATAAAGTAACCGTCACCTGGATGACGTTAGGGTTATGGCGTCGAGGTGCGTGTGTGGACCTGGGCCTTTGGTGTGCCCAGTGACCCACTCACCTGAATGTGGCGCCTGTCCCGTCGGGGTGTGGGAGGAACACCGAGAAGTGTCGTGACCTCGTGGGAAATGCCTCTCCCGCGTGGTCCGGCTCTCGTCTTCTTCCTAGTCTGGGTGGTCTGGGAACGTCTGTATCCCTCGTCTCCCTGTTTTAGTGGCTTCAGTCGTGTTCATACGTGGCTGTCCCCGCCTGCGGACGTTTCTGCAACCGGATCGTCACCCTGGGCATATCATCAAATAACATAAAAGCGAGATAACAGTAAACATCAACATATATAAACCTTCATGAACATTCGGATTGTTGTGGCGTGGCTTTGTGGACCGGCCGGCCCCCCTCCCCCTCCCTCCCCTTCCACAGCATAGTAGTGATACAGTAATACATTTTATGATTTCAGTGGCCTCCCCCGCTAAGCGGGCTTTGGTGTGCCTCCCGCCCCCAGTTACACTCTATTTCGTTAACTTGTGGTCATGTGTGCCCCAGTGGCCTTCTTATTCCTCTGTGTTCTGAGTGGACCTCCTAAGTTTTCTGAGTAGGTGTTTGTGCCTGTATGCGAAGTGGTCTAAACATGGTGGCCCAGGTTCTCCTTTCCCTTCTCCTTCCTATGTAACTGTCCTGTACGCCTCACGTTATGTCCCCCTTCCTCCTGCTTCCAACCCCCCTGCTACAGGCCGGTTCTGCTCAGTTGGTACCGGAGTGAGCCGGGCCCACGCCCCTCCTGCCCGCTCCTGTGGAGGTCGTCACGGGCCCTATGTGGGAGAGGCGTTTGCCCAGCTCAGTCTGCCCTTACATGTGCCCGCCGCCCTCCAAGTGTATGAGCTGTCTGCTGTTGCCTGGGTGCCCTTGCCCTCCCGCCACCCCCTCCCCTCCCCCTCAAGTGGTTAAACCAGTTCTATATCAAGAGTCCAGCATATACTTGCGAAGTTTTCTACAGAAGCGCCGTCTCGTTTATAGTCGGGGGCGGCAGTTCTGTGGTAGGGTGTTCAGAGTTTAGTGTCCATGCCGCACCCGGGGTTTTGCATCTCTTTAAGCGAAAGTCTCTGAGCAGTGGGCTTCTAGGCTCCGGGTATAGCGCTTGGTACAGTCTGTAAGGCGGGCAGGTCCTTCTTTTCGGAGTGTGGGAGGCCAGTGAGATTAGTGACTGTCCGCCCCTGTCTTGACGTTCTTTACTGTGTCAGGGGAGTTACTGTCTGTGGTTGTCGGCCGGTGTTGTCCGCCATTTTGGCACGTGTCTTCAGCTTCTTCAAAGTTGGGCCCCTAAGGGTCTCAGCGCCTGTTGCCGCGTAGTTCTTCGGGTCTGTGTTCTCTGCGGTTGTGGTATGGCCCCTTGGGCAGGTGGTGTGTAAGGTGCCATTGGGTCCGGCCACTGTAAGGGTGCCGGTGTGATGTGAAGTTCCTCTGCCAGGACGTTTAAGTCTTGTCCATCTTTCACTAAGAAGGGTCCTTTCGGTGTTTGTACTTGTAACCCCGTGGGGAAGCACCAGCGGTAGCGCAGTCTATTTGCCTGTAGTTGTTTGGTAAAAGGGCGCAGTGCTCTTCTGTATGCCAGCGTTGCCGGTGCTAGGTCGGGAAAGAGTTGTACTTCGGTACCGTCCAGGTGTACCGTGCCTGCTTCCCTGGCCCTTCTGAGGATTTCTTCCTTAAGTTGGTAGCTCATCAGGCAACATATGATGTCTCGGGGTGAGCTCCCCTCTGGGCCGTAATGCCCTGTGTGCTCTAACAAATTCAATGGGGTCTTGGTGTGTGCGACCCAGTATATTGTTAAATAGGCCAGTCAGTGTGGCCTGTATCGGGGATGAGTTGTCCGTCTCCTCCGGAATCCCCCGGACTCTAATATTCTGCCTCCTCCCTCGATTGTCCAGGTCTTCCATGTGGCCCGCCATTTGCTGTAGCTGGAGGGTGTGGAGTCGTAGTGTGTCCGTGTTCGCGGACTGCGCCACTGACATGTGGTCGCAATCTGCCTCTATTTGGTCGACCCGTTGGTGAAGGCCTCTGATTTCCTCCTTCAGCGTTTGGAGCTCCGTTGTGATGGAGGTGCGGAGCTCCGCGTTAGCCGCCTTTAGATCCGCTTTCGTGGGTAGGTTGCGGAGCAGTTCCATCCAGTCCTGTTGTTGGGTGGCTGGAGTGGCTGATAGGTCGTCCGCCTGAATCCCATCACCATCCGGTGAGTGTGGGAGCGGGTTCTCCAGGGCCGAGAGAGATGTGCAGGCCGGAGTGTCATCGTCCGCTTGTGCGGTTAGGAATTGCCGCATGGAGGGGTTTTGAGATCGCCTGGGGGTGTCTGCTTGTTTAGGGGGTTGAGGTGGTCGGTTCGTCTTGCCCATTTTCGGGGTGATAGTATGCTTTAGGCGGTGTTTTTGCGGAGCCTTACAGGGAGCTCTAGGTTTATGCTGCCATCTTCTTCAGCGTCCAGGCCACGCCCCCAGTCCATGTCTTTTTAATTCTGTTCACATTTTCTATTTCTTTGGATTAACACTTTTTTTGTGGAAACATCAACCTCGGTATTTAAATATCTTCTGCTTTAAGGTCACCTTTCAAGTAATTTCCTGTCCCTATCTTCAGAGGTGTCAGCTGCCGCCACTTCACATAACTAAGACGCAGAAAATTACGTATTTTCTTTGAACAGCAGGAGCGATCATTCTTAGCGATAACAAAAACAAAGAGTGGATTAGCGCTAAATCAAAGGACAAGGAGGCAGCACACCTAAATGGGTAAATCTCTCCTAAAAAAAAAACCCAAAAAGGAAAAACAACAATACAAGAATGTAGGGTGCGCCAGGGGGTAGGGGGTGACGAAATACTAAAAACAAGTGAAGTAAAACAGATAATACTTGGTCAAAAAGATGGTTAAAATAAGTAATACTTAAAAGCAAACAAGCCAATAAAGTCCAAAATTAGGTGTATAGGTAAGTCTATAAGAATTTGCCTTTATCTCCAGGTGATTATATCTTCCAGATATTACCACTTGAAAAAGCCCACTGTGGGTGAAACGTGTATTTAACATTTTAATTGTCTAAATAAAGGTTTTGATATCTCTTATTACCAATATTAGTACCGTATACCTTTGCTTTTACTTTTTTTTTTTTTTTTTTTTTCTGGCATCAAGTTTTTATTTTTCCAGTGAGGTCCTCACAAAGCATCCCTGGTGGGGATTATACCACCTACGCTAATTACACTGAGCGGGTTATCTGCTCAGGTAAATGTGAGTATTACTCTTTTATTTCTTCTACTGTATTTACTTTATAAAGAGAGCACTATCTGTTGTACCTTTGTTTTTACCTTCACATATCCTGCTGACAAGATATACACTTTGGCCTATACATCCCCTCATATCCCTGAAGTGGGGGAACCATACCATTGCAAGCGCTAAACAATTGAGCTGGTTTTCAGCTCTATTCCATGTGAGTAGGCCATTTTGATTGTATTTTTCTCTAGCCTTTATTCTTAGCGATAGGCCAGTCAATCTTACTAATCATTATATCCATGTTTTGTGTGTCTGCAGGTGACTCTGTTCCTCATATTGACTTAGATTATGTTTTGTTGCCAAAGCAAGTTCGGAGGCCCAAGCTGTTCATTTCTGGTCCTTGGTGGATGTTGGCTGGGACTGGTGCATTTTAAAAGCTGGTGAATGTGTCTCACATTGTTATTAAAGAGTTGACAAATCAAAGGTGTTGCAACCCATCAGCTACTGGTGTCAATGTTTAATAATCTGTCATGATGAGCGGCGGAAAATGTGAGGTCACTGTGTAGGTCATAAAACAAAGTTCAGTTTTGTATAAGGATGAGAGCAATGGCTAATATATTTCTGTATTTTTTCTTGCATTATTTGTTTGTCTGGTCTAGCAGTTTGTTTTAACCTTGGCAATTTAGTTTTTAGCCATAGCTGGTCTGTTGTTTTGGTGTATGAATTTGTAGTGATTACCCTGGGCCTCTGTGTGTGTGGTCTGTCTGGTGCCCGTATCTGTATACCCATGTTTTTTGCTTTGTAGTGTGCTTCTTGTGCCAGATCCTTCGTGCTCCTTATTGGTATTTAAAAGGCGGGCGTTTTTTGGAGGTTTCCTGAGGACATGAAAAAGAAAAAAAATAAGCTGCCGCCTGCGCTGCACCATTCCAGCCATGTCTGTCTGTGCGTGTTTTCACACACTGCGGGTGAGGGCAATGCTGTGCCTGCTTGTTTTAAGTAATACGATGTGAACTTTGTAGCACAAATGACATTTCATGCCAAATGTCAAGTGCCCTGAACTCCTGCTCCAGTTTTTTGCAGCTTGCCTTTTCTGTAAGATTCAAACAGGAAACGTTAATGGAAAGTAATTACCACGGCACATACTGGATGATTAGTTAAATGCATCAGTAATGCTCAGAGTTGTTAGGTATCTGCTGCCTGCTCAGTTTAGGGCAGGTTTGATTTACAATGTGTCTTTGTGGCATCCAGAGGAGGGGTGAATCGCTGTGAGTTTAACTCCGTCAGCACGGAGTCAATTGCTTACTGTCCTTGCAGCGTAAATGGCACTTCGACATGAATGTCTGATAAAGCGGGAATCTGAGCAGGTGGCCCAGTGCTTTAAAAAGAATTGTAACTTAGTCAAAGGTTTGCAACATGTCACCAATCAAAAAGGCTTTTGTGTACAAGCAAGGCAGTGAGAACAGTGGCTCTCAGATGATTGTATTTCATTTGGTTGCTAATGCTGTCAGTGCCAAGTACTGGTGGGAGTACGGTTTGGCCAAGTGTAGGGTGGGGTTATAAATTCCTAAACACTTTGAATGCTGGACTGCTAAGAAAAGTCTGGCTCATTAGAATCTGTGGATAAATATATCTGATCCCCTTCTCTAAATTATAGCACACATAGCCAGCTATTAAATGTCATGAAGAGCGCAAGTATGTAGTACAATGGCTACATCTTTGTTTCAATAAGGGGCACGTCTTAAAAGATATATTGGGGGGGCTGTTTGCGTTTATTCTAAGCATTTTCTCTATTTGTTACATTGTCAACCTTTGTATACAGAATATTCACCTTTTGTTTTTAACATATATTTATTTATCAAAAATTTAATGTACGGTCTGTTTATTTTACCCATACTGCTGACTTCAACATATTTGGGTTCTAATGATGTCCCTTTAAAAATATCAAAAGCACCAGTATATAAATGCAAGTGACTGAATAATTTACCTCCATGGGGTGGGTCTCTTAAATGATCACTATAGGCAGGGCCAGGAATACAAACATGTATTTCTGACCCTATAGTGCCAAAACCCACCATATAGGCGGCTTGCCCCCTCACCCTTAGCCTCCCTATAAGTCACCTAATTTCCTGCGCTGCGTGGGTCCACCGGTGTTGGCTCCACCCCCTTTGTGACATCATCAAAATGGGCAATTTTTAGCCAATCCAATGCTTTCCCAATAATTGGCTAAAATCGGCACGGGGCGGGTCCAAATGCAGTTTTGGCCAATCAGGACCTCCTTATAGAGATGCATTAAATCAGTGCATCTCTATGAGGAAAATTCAGCGTCTCCATGCAGAGCGTGGAGACGCTGAACGGCAGGGCTGCTTACTGTGCAGCCCTGAGCCAGGAAGCCCCTCCAGTGGCCATCTGAGGAGTGGCCACTTGGAGGTGTCCCTAGGGGAATGTAAACACTGCCTTTTCTCTGAAAATTCGGTGTTTGCATGAAAATGCCTGAAGGGAGCCATTATACTCACCAGAACAACTACATTAAGCTGTAGTTGTTCTGGTGACTATAGTGTCTCTTTAAACATCTAAAAAGTAAAGTAAATATCAAAGTTTATTAATTGCATTATTTATTTAAAAAAAAAATAAAAAAAAAAATCATCCTTTTACTATTAACACTGCAGTGATTTTCTCAACAATTCTAAAATGTTTTTACTGATCAATTTAGAATATGAATGATGTAAGCTGCCACCCAGTGCTCAGATGAGAAATTAGTACTCTGAAATAATTTTGACTTGTTGGCAGATGGAATGGTTATATTTGAAGCTGGGTTGATTTGCAAGGTCCCGTGCGTACTGACCACGTGGTAAAGTGAGCAGCTACCATATAGATATATGTTGCTCAGTGTTATAAAAACTGGTATGTTTAATTTGTCTTCCTGATATGTAGAAGTTTAACTTGGCATTTACCACTTCAATTGTGGTTTCTGCAAAAAATTACTCAGTGGAGGCAAGATGATCTTAATTTTCCCCTCTGTCGTATAACCAATATTGCCTTTACTCCTATATTAATTTTTATCTGATTCAAAACTTCAATAATTGCTTGTTTTTCTTCATACAAGTTGCCCTAAACATATGCAGGCATACAGACTCCATATCTGATCTGGGACTTCTACTAAAGAAATCAATATTGAATATCTAAAGAATCATAGACTCTTGTTTTTCCTGGGCACTTCATAGAATGAGCATGTTGATCCATTTATAAAAGCCGTCTGCTGGCTCATGTGACCTGGAAGTCCAGTCAAGACTCTTTCATAGAAATCCTCAGGTAGACAGGCTTTTAGGTGGATTTTGAGGGTTGGTAGCCCTCATTGATTTAGAACACTGTTTAATATCTGCGTTTATGTAGGTAGGAAGGTTTGAGCCATTTTCAGGTAATTCTATGCTTTTTTTGATGTAGAGCTTGGTTTTGTTTTCTGTTACTGGTGGTTTTTGTTTCCCAGATTTTGTACTTTCTGTTTAGAATCCGTGAATCCACAGTAAATGTTTAAAACGTATTCCATGGCAGAGAGAGTGTATGTGTGATCTGTGTATTCAAATACAATGAATGTTAATGTGTTGGACCGACTACAATGGCCTATATTAGTGATATTTATACCCTTGCTTTCAGCATGACTTTTGGGTTGTTGGCAACATTAAGGGCAAAAATCTAAACTACTGTAGCTAATACCTCATAATTTCAGTTTGTGGACATTTTAATTCAAGCCTATAAAATCTAGATATTTAAGAGTGTCCCAGGCAGTCCACAGCCGCCAGCAGTGTGTGATGTGCCAGTGTGAACTAGGTGCCAGTTGTGTTGCCTTAACAATGCTGTTTCTCGACTGTGAAGATGGCTTGAATGTACGTAAACAAATAAATAAAGCTTTGATAATGTGACCTGCAAAATGAGTCACTAGTGACCAGCGCTGATCTTTCTAGCTTGTTAAACATAATGAAACTCTGCTATGGCCCTGATAGACCAAGCCTTAGCCGGCAAAGAAGGCCAAGCCTGTCAGTTCTCTATACATCAGAATGGGTGCTCTGCCAGCCTGTCTACAGGGAGGGTAGCGTGTAAATAGGGAAAGTAACGAGGCAGCGTAAACATCTCTGATAGTCTGCTCTGTTAGCCATCTGCGGTTTAACCCTCTGAGATTGCAGTGACCATACTGCTGCAGTTAAACAATAACCGTTGCCTCATGTGGAAAGCAATCTGATTATTCCAGCGTGTTAAAGGACCTCATCTGGTATGTTCCATAAATCTAGTGTTTGAAATGTACACAGCCGCACAACTGGGTGAATGAAAGAGAAGCTGGGTGATGTCTCGGTTCCCAGTTTAACCCTTTCAGCGTGAGGCTGGCTTTAATGCTGTAATCAGTGCGCATGAGAATTAAGCAACTGGCAGAATCTACCTTAAAATAGCCTGTAGTATTAATGGGATGTATTCCAGATCCACATTTTCCGCTCCCACATGTTGTCCATGCCTGTGGACAGTATGTAAAATGTGCTCCCTTGTAGTGAGCAGCATGTGTGTACGATGAAGGCCACTCCAAGTAAACTGGAATGTAATCAGTGCATTGTGCAACCAAAACCACTTACAAATGCAGATATCAAATGTTTCATGCCTGGTCTTTGTATCCAGGTTTTTCACCATCTGCTCACTCCCACAATGCTGTGTGTGGCTTGCCGTTCTAGGCACTCTGGCGATGAACGGATGTAAGTATATCCCAGAGTCTTCCATACTTTTCGTTCGATGCTCAAATCTTCAAGTAAATTCAAAAAATGATGTTCTTTAATGCATTTATATTGCAAAATGTGTCGATGGAACAGTGTGCTATATAAATTACTACCATGTCATATGTGTCTGGCTGGTGCACATTTAACAAAATTCCTGTGCTCCATACGTCTAATTTTTGGTATTTGATAAAGATCTCCATGGAAACACCCCATTTCCTGGCTCTTTGAAAATCTCTAGCTGGCTAAAACACTCAGCAACATGTGCCCATCTATGGCAAAAGGGGCCTTTGCTTACAACAGGTTTTTAACTGTCAGCCGTAAATAGATTTTCTGCATTTTGCACAGAGCGCACGGTGTAAACCTGTGTGCTTGAGGGAAATCGGTTATTCCTGTGAGAAATCGGACGCCACCAACATGTTATTACACTGCACTGCATTGCACACAATGATGTTGTTTTAGGGATCACATAATAAAGAATGCATTGGCTGAAATCAGTATAGGCAAGAGTGTATAGTGTGGGAGACAACCCCCTCCCCCCCAGGCAAATTAGCCAGCCCTTCCTAGAAGTGTTTTATTGCTCAGTAGCACATTAGAGAAGCTGTGGAAAACACACAGAGATCACTTCAATTTACTCCTGTTGTGACACATCTTTGGTTTTTTTTTTCTTCTCATCTCATTTCTGCTCTGGTTACAAACTAGTAATCTGTCAGTTAACCCTCTGCGTGCTTTATTGAATCCATGCATTCCATTATTCTGGCCCGTAGCAGTTCAATTCACATTTTGCTTGAAGAGCTGCGGATGTAATTATCTGGGCTTTATTAGGACATCCGTTTCATATTTCTGTATGAAACACCATCAGATGAGGGTTTAATCTGCGTTGAGGGTGAATAGGGCATCCTGGTCTGTGTTGTCATGGTGTCATGGAAGCAGTCACAAAGAATCTGAAAAAAAAATCCTTGCATGTAATTACATTTTGGATTATGGCTGTGGTATTTAGAGGGGTATTACATTTTCGGCAAGGTTATGCTGTCTTGTCAAAAGATCATATTTAGATGCTTCATTATTAACACGCTATATGTGAAGGGAGATTTGTGTGAAGAATGCACTTTGTTGGGTTTGTATGTTGTCAGGATCTTGTTTACTATGTAGGTGTATGTATGTTCAGTATAAACTGTGTTTCCATAGAGGAGAAATAGTCTAAACACTGACCAAACAATACAGGAAGTAAGGGATATTACTCCCCCGCCCCACCGAATGTGAGGAGATGAGCAATGCCGTCCTGGTCACAACCAGGGCAGCATCTTCCTTTAAAAAAAAAAAAAAAAAAAGACGGGGACAAAATGGCTCTGAATGATAGATTGGTGACCTATGAAATGGATGTCTGATCCTGTGAAAGCACTGAGCTAATAGGAAATCAGAGCAGAAGAACAATGATTCGTCAAAAAAAAGCCCCCTTGGAAAGAAGGAGCACGCACACTATAGTAACAAACAATCCCCGCTGAGCTCTCTAGTGATCTCATGTCTAGTTATGTCTCTTTAATAAATGATCCTGCTGATTTGCTACTGTGGCTTTCAGCATTTCCTTTTTACTTGGCTAGACCCATCATGACACCATTACGGAAGAACCCCACTTTGTATTTGAACATTTTCTTGAATTTTATCAACTTAATTACCTCCTGTATTGCATAACAATTATGCATTCAGCCCACAAAAAGGTGATCTTAGAACGCATTAAGGGGTTTATTCACTCATTTACAAATAGCAGTGAATGAAAAACCAAATTGCATATTTATAAAATAAATGACTAAGTTGTAATAACAGATGTTGAATATGTTTGCAACTTTTCAATTTGTATCAAACTTTTTTGACAATTCACAGCTTAGTGAATTTTCCTTGCTTTGCTCATTAAATAGGATGTAGATATATTGGATGTTCGGGACAAACCACTTATTTACATGGTTTTTTAAATCTACTCTTCACAGTGATGGATAATAGGTACGTGTTTATCCTCTGATTTGTGTTGTCTAACTTTCTGTTACAAGGGTTTAGCGATGATCAACATCACAGATTTTTTTGGCTATTGGGATTATTTTGTCTGTCTTTAACATGCACCTCCAAACAAACCAAAGTAATAGTTATATATTTAGGAGGCGATTGGTTCCTCCCTAAACACCAAACTGTAAAATTTTAGCTTATTTGGAAAAAAAATCCATATCGGTAGTTGTCTTTGTAAGGGGTGAAGGTTCTATAAGATCTCTGACAAGCTCACTACTGCCACCTAATGTTGTGCAGTATCCTACATAGAATCTTATGAATGGAATACTTTTATGATAAATTATATAAAATCAAGTGGGGGGGGGGGGGGTTTAACGTAAAATGTCTCTTTGGTATGTAAGCAGTCATGCCCCTGACATAAATTTAATCTAGGAGACTGAAATGTTTTTTCTTGTATTTTATATAAAAAAAAATTTGTACAGCTGTTCAAAGCACATTTTTCATGCAGCTAAAATATTGGTAATGTTTTTGTACACAAAAATATGACTTGCTAGTTCACTGCTTATTGTGTGAACGAAAAGCAAAAATGTTCAGTCCGCATGATGTTATCAAAGTAAAGTAGAAATGTGCGAATGCCCAGATCTGTACGTGTACCGATGAGCAATGATCTATCTAAAGGATCATTGTTGGGAGTATGCACACAGATCACTTTCCGATTTATTCTTGATATCTGACCAGATGCTGCCATCAGCTGGCCACTTTAGGATTTGCATCATGCCTGCAGACCAAAGCATCCACTGTTTGAATAAAGTCACTGACTTTTCCTTTTCACTCCCCCTCTCACCCCATTCACCTCTTTGAAGACCACAAATATGTGTTCTGTGGGATTCAATGTTCGTGCAGGCTTGTAGCTCGTTAAAAACATTTTTGATTGCATACAAGAAATATAAATAAACACCGTGTGGTTACTCTCACCATTAAAGAATGTTAATTTCCCTTTAGGCCTTACTTAACTTCCTGCAGTATTTGGAATATGGGAGAGGTACACTGGCTGTTCATTATTACTTTCTCTTGTGTTAGACTTGTAAGGAACGTTTCAGGGAGACAAAGCCTTTTCCAACAAAAGGAGTTTGTTTAAAGAGCTCTGCAGGCAGCCTTAGTTTGTAACATGTAATGATGTCTTAAACAAGACCTTAAATGTATTTATTACAGTGCAGCTGCAGTCTATGTTTAGCTTTCTTCAGAATGTAGGACAGTGCTTTTTATCCTTGTCCAACCCGCGCTATGTCTGCACATTCTCATTTCTTATTTTATTATTGAAATATTTAATTACTGTAACCATTTCAGTATGGAAAATCCTGCTTATTGCAGAGCTAAAAAGAAAAAAAGCAAACCCGTGAAATAGATGCTATGTTACTACTGCCTCTTAAAGGGAGTTAAATATAAACTGAAATATGTTTGAAAATTAAAATAATTTAATAAAAATAAGTCTTACAGGGGCATTGTTAGGTGGCAAAATAGACCAGGGGTATCAGCCCAGGTGTGTGTAATATAGCCCTCCCCACGTATATTAAAGTAACACACCAATGTAATTATTTTTTATTTTTTTATTGTGCAATGTCATTTTTAGAATAATGACTTTCAGGGCCTCACTATAAAAAATAGACAAACGTACCTTCGCCAGGACGGTCTCTAGCTGCAGCCTAATTCGCCCACCATGATATCTTCAATTTTGAGGAGTCCTGTACATGTAAATATTTTTCTGGGGAATCATTTGGAACATATAGTGCATGCGCGAAATTTCTCTGCATTCAATTCTGCTTTGCACTATAGATCGAAGTATGTGAGATAGGAAACCTCCTGTTTGTGTGCATCATAGACCAGAAATGTTACTAAGGGGACTTATATTTTCTCTATGCTGACTACAAGGTGTAAGGGACCAATCTAATAACACGGATTGACAGGGAGCTACGATGTAGACAGCCAGTTGCAGGATAAAGAGGTGTGGATTTTACTTTAATTTTTTTTTCACCTACAAATAGATATTTGTTAAATATAGAGATAAGTAAATCTAAAATACCCTGGGAGTGACCATATCCTGCTCAAAGGGACACTTTAGGCACCCAGACCACTTAATCTCACGGATATGGTCTGTATGCACTGTCCCTGTCGCCTTAACACAGCAACAACATAAAACATTGCCGTTTTAGAGAAACTGCAATTTTATTCAGGAATACCAAGACTGCCTCTAGTGGCTGTCTACCAAGCCAAACCCTATAGAAAAACATTGAGTTAATGTTATCCTTCCTGGAAGGCTCAATGTGCACGTGGTGCTCATCACACACGCACATTTGGTTGCTGGATCAGCTGATGTTGACAAAGGAGGAAGGTAACTGATTAAGGTTTTTATTTTTTAAGTGTTCCTTTAGGCTCATATTAAAGGCATACTGTAGTGCCAGGAATACAAGGCTGTATCCCTGGCACCACCGATCCCTCTGCCTGCCCCCTCCCTCGCTACCTCCTCAGCAATTAAAGGGTTGAAACCCATTTATTTACTTACCTGATCCCAGTGCCAATGTCCCTCAGCGATTGGTCGAAGCTCTACCTCCTCAGTCCCAACATGAGCGGGGTCTAATGCGCATCCGTGCGCGCATTAGACCTCCCCATAGGAAAGCATTGTATCAATGCTTTCCTATGGGGAAAGTCTGACGCGTGACCATACCAAAAGTCTGTTACAATTCCGGAAGCGCCCCAGTGACTGTCTGTTAGACAGCCACTGAGGGCAGACTTAATGCTGCAAAAGGGACATTACACTGAGCTGAAGTGGTCTGGGTGCCTACAGTGTCCCTTTAATGTTGCGCCATGTGTCCATATCTGTGTGATCATAAACACATGATGTAACTCTCACTGAGACACTGTACCTCCATACATGTTTGGGGCTGGACAAGAACAAAAACCTTAGCTTTTATGATCATAACATCCCGTCTTTATATTTATCATCCAATGGTGAAGATCATAATATAAAATCCAGCAGCAGGAAGAGGACCAGCTGCAAACATGAATTGCAATATGAAAATTCCCGGATTAGGGAGTCTGAAAACCCCATAGATTAGTTATACATGCTTAAACAGATGTCTGGGGCACACACAGGTTGCTGAAACTGGGCTTATGAAAGGCTCAGGATCTGAACAAAAATGTTGGCACTTCTCCAATAATAGTATGCTACTGGGAATTGACCTGTGTCTGCCTGGACATCTGTAAGTATGTATAGCAGCAGGAAATGTTGCCACTACGATTGATTATACAGTGACGTCCTTGTCCCACAGACATAATGCAAGGCAGGGCAAGACCAATCTTAGGACCAGACAACTAGCACAAGAAACATTCGTCCTGTATTTTAATCCTGTTTTTGTGTAATATCAACAGTGCAAGGTTTCTGTATTATTATTGTGGCATTTTATGTCAATTGTAAATTTCTGAGTGTTTGAGCTGTTGTGCAAGCTGTGATCAGTCCCTTTAATTGCGTATGGGCAGTTTTGATGTGATCTTTGATCAGTCTTTTTTATTTTTTTGTGTGTGCATTGTGTTAGTGCAAGCTGTGGTCTGTTCCTATGTGATCTGTGTTGGTGCAAGCTGTGGTCTGTTCCCGTGTGTGCGATCTGTGTTTGTGCAAGCTGTGTTCTGTTCCCATGTGATCTGTGTTAGTGCAAGCTGTGTTCTGTTCCCATGTGTGCGATCTGTGTTTGTGCAAGCTGTGTTCTGTTCCCGTGTGATCTGTGTTGGTGCAAGCTGTGGTCTGTTCCCGTGTGTGCGATCTGTGTTAGTGCTAGTTGTGGTCTGTTCCTGTTAAATCACTCAAACCACAAAATAGTGGGTGAGTGTTACCTGGAAAGTAAATAAGTATCTTGGGTAAGGTAAAGTCACAATTGACTCAAAAAGCACCATATATTCATATACAAACGCATATATCTCAAGTGCAAGTTAAAGAAACTAGCCTTATAAGGCTACTCCACTAACTTCTAAAGTTATAAAGGTGTAGGGTCATCTGATAAAGTGCTTAAAATAGTGTTCTTGCTTTATTAAGTAGACTTATTTATAGTACTAGATATTACCCGATTCCCAGAATGATCTAATATAAAATGTATAAATGGGAGTGTACCAGGATAATGGTCTGAAGATAAATGACTTATTGAGATCAGTGGTATAAAAGACGAAATCACTATGTTTATCAGTAGAGAGACTCTAAATGTCCTTCAATTAGATAAGTAAAAGGACAGAGATAAAGTAGTAATTGTCTAGATAGTAAGACAGTAGGTAAGGTAGAAAGCCTCTCTCCCTGATAAACTAACTAGATAGGTAGTGGAGAGTAAAAAGAGTGAGAAAATTAACTAAATAAGTGAAAGTGCAGCATGTCTATATTGAGAATAGACATAGTGCATGGTGATAAGTGCCCAACATCCACTCCAAACAGAACGCCCGACGCGCGTTTCGGTGCAATCTAATAGTGTCTTTTGCCCATGACGAAGGTGCATATTAGATACCTTCGTAGATTGCACCGAAACGCGCGTCGGGCGTTCTGTTTGGAGTGGATGTTGGGCACTTATCACCATGCACTATGGGATGTCTATTCTCAATATAGACATGCTGCACTTTCTTACTATCTAGACAATTACTACTTTATCTCTGTCCTTTTACTCATCTAATTGAAGGACATTGAGTTTATCAACTTATAAACATAGTGATTTTGTCTTTTTTATTCCGCTGATCTCAATAAGGCATTTATCCTCAGACCATTATCCTGGTACACTCACTCTCTGTACTGATATACATTTTATATTAGATCATTCTGGGAATCGAGTAATATCTAGTGCTATAAATAAGTCTACTTAATAAAGCGAGAACACCATTTTAAGCAGTTTATCAGATGACATTACACCTTTATTACTTTACAAGTTAGTTGGAGTAGCCTTAAAAGGCTAGTTTCTTTCACTTGCCTTTGAGATATGTGTTTGTATATGAGTCAATTGTGACTTCATCTTACCCAAGATACTTCTTTACTATCCAGGTAACACTCACCCACTATTTTGTGGTTTTAGTGATTTATTTTCTTTTTTGACTATTCTTTATAGGGTAAAGCCCTGCAGACACAACTGGAGTGTATATACTGGTGTACAGATCCTAAGTATTGATTTCTTAGGTATCTGATTATCTGTTCTGTTTAGTGCAAACTGTGGTCTGTTCCCGTGTGTGTGATCTGTGCTAGTGCAAGCTGTGGTCTGTTATTGTATTTGCGATCTGTGTTAGTGCAAGCTGTGGTCTGTTATTGTATTTGCGATCTGTGTTAGTGCAAGCTGTGGTCTGTTCCAGTGTGTGCGATCTGTGTTAGTGCAAGCTGTGGTCTGTTCCAGTGTGTGCGATCTGTGTTGGTGTAAGCTGCATTTTTGCCACTTTAGATTCTATATTCCACCAATATTAAAGCTGACAGTCAACATTTTTTCTTTTTTAAACGTAATAGTTTAATTTGTCTGTGCAATACAGTAAATTAGATTTATGAGGTAGTAAATCTCTTGTGCTCAGTAGGTCATGAAGCACTTACCTGTCTTGTGGTGATCTATAAACATCAGCAGAAACTGAAATCAAAGCTGTTGGAACTTTTGTTCCCTGTCAGCAACTCTACTTTCCAGACATTTGCATGCGTTTTATGTTTGTGTTGAAGGACCACTTGAAAACATTTTAATTACATCGAACATTACAAGTTTTTCATTTCGGAGGCATCATTCATCATCGGCATTCGTCTGTAACCTCTGTACAAAGAGAATTTCAGATCTGTGCTGCATCCCTCTAGGCTTTTCATGTGTTCGCAGAGCTGTTGCTTGTGAATCAAAGTAAAGAGTTTATAAAACTTTCACCTTGCGTTCTGTTTGTTTGTGTCAAAGAGGAAGCCAGATCTTTTCGGGTCACACCAGATCATTGCTTGTCCCTCTGGCACCAAAATATAAAATCAGATCTATCAAATGGGTGCCACAGGTTTAAACCGGATAAAATCACTTGCACTTTATTATATTAATATTTATTCTTAATCTCCTCCCACAATTGATTACTATATATTGTTTTGACAGAGCCAAGACTTATGAGAAAACACCTGTACCTCTGTACTCTATACCTTTTCTACATCATTGACATACTCTCCGCCTTCCTGCTCTCTGATTGTCTACACCTGGGGTACGCAACATTCGGCACTCCATTTCCCCTGATGCTATGCCAGTATTATGGGAGAGGTAGTGCACAATATCTGGAGTGCCGACGGTTGCCTAACTCTGGTCTATACAGTCATGTGACCCTGATCTAGATTATGTCTTATTTAATCTTTTTTATTTATGCTATGCTGTTGTGGTTTCCCTTCATATCTTTTTATTGTGGTTTCTTTTTTAAAAATGTATTCATATGAGTTAACCCTGCGTTCTTTTTAGTTTGGGGGCCAAAATGTTTTATGGTATTCCAATAAAATCTGCCTTAACACTACCCGTGTATGTACCCTGTCCAACTTTCTTCCTGAGTATTAGTAGTAGGTAACAGACATATTGCCTGGGATGCTGTGATTTCTGGATTTCATCTTATTAGGCCTCATTCTTCAACACAGCTGCCGTCTGTTTATGATATGTATCATTTAAGGAAATTTGTATGCAATGGACTTGTTATTTCGCTCTCTATCCGATCAGTTCTGGCCCCTGTCCTGTTCCATTTCTATCTCTATCCGATCAGTTCTGGCCCCTGTCCTGTTCCATTTCTCTCTCTATCCGCTCGGTTCTGGCCCCTGTCCTGTTCCATTTCTATCTCTATCCGCTCAGTTCTGGCCACTGTCCTGTTCCATTTTTATCTCTATCCGCTCAGTTCTGGCCTCTCACTTTAGCCCTGCATGTTTTGTTTTGTCTTTAACAAATAAAATGGGTTGTATGTTCTATAAAATGCATTTATCAGCACTTTGTGAAGGGGATTCACAAATATCTTTCATCTTTTACTGTTTCAGAGTAAACGAGACCATCTCCTGATGAATGTGAAATGGTACTATCGTCAGTCTGAGGTGCCGGACTCTGTCTACCAGCACTTGGTACAGGACAGGCACAATGAAAACGGTAAGTGAAATACTCATACAAACTCTTACCATAGAAGCACATCTATACCTTCTCTAACACATTCATATGATAACACATACCTCAGTGTGCGTGCGTGCCTGCAGCCCAAAGTTTAGGCATTTTCCAATTCAGATTGTGTGGATATTGGCAAATCCTGTACCACTAGGGTACTTGGAGTACTAGATTGGGAAGTACTGCTCTATAACTGTAATTTACTGCCTTTGGTATGGCAGACTGTGTGTGTGTGTGTGTGTGTTTGTTTTCACTAAAAAACGCTACATGGTCAAAGTATGTTGACACCCAATCATTGAACATTTCTTTTCCAATTCATGACTGTTAATATGGAGTCAGTTTCCGGTTTGCTCTTGAAACTGTACCCAGTCTTCTAGGTGTTGGAACAGGATCAACACAGGGATTAGCTTTTTTCAACCACAAGTCAAACATGTGGTCATGCAGAAGTGTTATGCACAGTTTTTGTTCCAAGTTGTTCTTCCACACCCTGTTTTGGGGGGAAAAAAATGTTTCTAATTGGATCTTGTTATTGGCACAGAGGTATTCTCATGTTCAAATAGAAAAGGGCTTTATCTGTAGTATTGCCACTAATTTGGAAGCATATAATAGTAATGCTGTTGTATGATTTAGAGTTGTCATCCCATCACTGGACCTCAGGTACTGTCAGTCCCAGACCATTCTACCTTCACCAAAATGTGCCGCTGGTGTTATGCTGTCAGGCAGGTATTGTTCCAGGCATGCAGCAAGCTGCGAGTATCATTGCCAGGTGAAGAGGTGGCGTTCATCACTACACAGAGTGCATTTCAGCAGCTCCAGAGTCTGTTTACATCATTCAGGCTGACACTTGGCATGGAGCGTGAAGGTCACTGTCTTGTTTATGATTGCTTGTCCACATAAACCATTTTTATGAAGCTCCCCTAGAATAGACCTGCTAATATTGCTTCAAGAGGCGGCTTGGAATTCAGCATTGGAACCAAGGACAGACTATTTTTATGCTCCATGCGCATCAGAACTTCACGGTCTGATTATGTGAGCGTTCTGTGATAGGAGTGAGATCCTATCACTCAAGGCTTGGCATACTTTGTTCGCCTGGACATCCTTCGCAGGACAAGCAAATAAAACACCTGTCTGAAAATTGGCATTTTATGAAGATACCACTCTAAAAGATCAGTTCTTAAAGGGACACTGTAGGGCACTACAACTGTTTCATCTCATTAAAGTGGTTAGTGTCTGGAGTCCCCTAGCACCAGCCCTCCATTTAATTGTTAAACGGTGTTTAATGCTAAATGAGGGTCCCTAGTAGTGCAGGAATCCCCTTTGTGCTTCTTGAGCTAATGAAGCATTAGTCTGAGCGGCAGTGCCTGTGATAGGCTTAAAGGGTCAGCTGACTGATTTTAGCATATCACAGTGCCCATTGCTGGTATTCTCAGAAGGCTAGTATGTGTAATTGTCTGCCTTCACTATAGCTTCTGTAGAGGCCAGGCTATGGTTAGCCATGAGCCATCATAACGTGTTCATCTGCTCGAGAATGAACGAAGGGATTGCATCAAAGCATTTCAGGCACTATAAATAATTCAGTGACATGAAATGGTTATAGTGCCTGCAGTGTCTTGTATGAACCTCTGGAATGTGTGGTGTTTTTTTTTTTTTCCTGGTATGATCGTGCCTTTGATATAAAATGTGATTTTCAAAACATGAGTCATTTTAACATGGCACTCTGACCCCTGTACCATTACAACTCATTGTAGGTTTAAGATATGTCTAAACTACAATAATGAATCCATCCAGTTAACCCATTGTACTCTGCCTAGCATTACTGTCCAGACAGATTCACAGTTCTTAATGCAGTTTCTGTATTATCGCTGAAGCTGGGTTGAGCTACGTGAGCTGAGAAGTGCAGTGGTTTGTGTCAAACCTCTCTTAAACAATTTGACAATAAACCAGAGCATGCAGCCCACAGACTTTAAAAATATGTACAAAGGATCAGCTCTAATATACTAGATCTTACAGAGATCAATATAAGGCAGCACACCTGAACAATAGGGCTCCTTTACAGGCCCTATAGAGTAGACAAAACTAAAAAAGGTGAAGGGGGAGGCGGCGCCACAGGTGAAATAAAATATAACTAAATAAACCTGATTATAAACTATACAAGCACATATAAAATACCCTATATAAGAGACAAAATACATACAAGATGAAAAAGAAACAATAATAGTGCTTATTGTATAAAAGAGGTGAAGTAATAAATTATACTACTCAAGCTTTATCCATTGAGCAGTCTGCCTGCTCAATAAAATGTGAGTAACCACTTGGTATTTTATTACTTCACCTAATACTTTCTATTGTAATATGACCCTTGCTTTTTCTGTCCCCCCAGATTCTGGTCGGGAGCTGGTTATCACTGACCCGGTCATTCGGAATAGAGAGCTCTTTATCTCAGACTATGTGGATACCTACCACGCTGCTGCTCTTAGGTAAGTGCTCACATCACTGATTGCCATTTAGTTTTTTTGTAATCTACTCACCCCTCCTTATTCTGTGATACTTTCAAAAGCTTTTCACTCTAGCATACAGCTGGAGTAAATGTTCTTCTATAATATGATACGTGAGTCTCTTGGCATTTAATCACTACAAGTGGACATTGCAAATGCAAAGATGAATTGCTATTTAAAGCGATTCTGTTGCCTTCTGGGGGGTACCTTCGCACAGACCCCTGATGGTTGTCTGGGAGTACGGAGGAAGGTACGTTTTTACATTCCTGAACCTGTCCCTCACAGCTGCCGCTATCTTATTCCAGTGCATACTTTTCACATCCTGGCGCTTTATTTGCAAGGAGCCAATGTCCGTGCTCTACTCTCGCGCATGCGAGTGACTTCTAGTGAGGACTGGGGGCTTGACAATGGCAGGTCTGCCTTTTTAATCTCCAACAAATTTCAACATAGTCTTTTTGAGCATTTCATAAAGATTTTCTTTATGAAATGCTTGTGTGGTGGGGGGTGGACAGAGCCTCTGTAGGTCGAGCCTTCATAAAGTTTTTCTATGATTTGCAAAAATAATTTCCAAAGTAATAGTGTTCCTGATTGTAAAGTAGATGGCATATTTTGTTAACATATAGATGGTAGAACTACATACCATGCACATACAAGTGACTTCTAATTCCTTTCTAATACTATGTATCCTCCAAAAGGTATTAAAAAGGAACTTTTGTTCTTTCTCCCCCCCCCCCCCCCCCACCCCCATTTACGCCATGTGGCCGGAACATTATTTTGCCACCCATGTGACAATGTTCACGGGAGCTGTGATTTCACAGTATAAAACTCTGCAAACAAATGCCGGGGCACTCTTATACCACGTTCAATGCAGTTAGTGGAGTGTGCATGAGCCAGCCTGGAGCATCATGGGATAATGGTGTTGTCCACACTCGGAGAAGCTGCTGAGGTAAGTGTGTTTTATACTTATCTCTGCTGCACTCCTCACCCCAGTAAATGATTGAATGGAATGAAGGATGGAGGAACTATCACAGTCTTTAATAAGTGTGTGATGCCAGGTTTGTATAATAATGTAAAATGCATTCTGATTAAGTGGGAGTAATGATGTATGATGTACAATGGGATTATAGAAAGCACACAGGCATTCTCAGATGTAGGCTAGTTAGATCATCTTCTCTGAATTGCAACATTTTTTGATTAAACTTTGCTTGGTAGGTATATGTATATGTAATAGTCATTAGGTAAAGGAAACTAATCATTTTGAGGGAATCAAGGAAAAATGAGGATATACCTAGGCATTTATTAAATGGACTCTCCAAGCACCAAGAGTGTCCTGGAGCCCTTCCAGTGTAAGTTGTCAAACCGTTTACAAACTGTGTGACATCTTAGTGTTGTCAGGGAGCTGATCACATTCCCTTTTAGAGTTGGAAGCACCTGCTAGGAGCTTCCGTTGGCTCTGCCAAGAAAAAACAGCAATGCAGGGCCGGCTCTTGGACTAAGAACCTCAGCTGACCTCTTTCAACCAGTGAGTAATATGTGCCATACAATACACCCAGCTTAGTTCACTGCAGGGCGCTTCCAGACCAGCACCCAGTGGATCCCCAGGTAATTGGTGGTTTGACTACTTACCGTCGAAGGGTGCCAGGGCACTCTTCACACCATAGCCACTGCTGTGGGCTCTAGCAGTTTCGGTGCTTGGAGTGTTCTTTTAACCATTGAGGTGTACTAAGTGAAAACACGACTTTCAGCAGTAAAGCCCAAATAACAAGTATACTTTTGATGTATAGCCTGTATGAATACACTGTGTGTTCTGTAGACTCAATGAATATACTGTGTGTTCTGCACACTCAATGAATATACTGTGTGTTCTGCTCACTCAATGAATATACTGTGTGTTCTGCACACTCAATGAATATACTGTGTGTTCTGCACACTCAAGGAATATACTGTGTGTTCTGCACACTCAAGGAATATACTGTGTGTTCTGCTCACTCAATGAATATACTGTGTGTTCTGCACACTCAAGGAATATACTGTGTGTTCTGCACACTCAAGGAATATACTGTGTGTTCTGCACACTCAAGGAATATACTGTGTGTTCTGCACACTCAAGGAATATACTGTGTGTTCTGCACACTCAAGGAATATACTGTGTGTTCTGCACACTCAAGGAATATACTGTGTGTTCTGCACACTCAAGGAATATACTGTGTGTTCTGCACACTCAAGGAATATACTGTGTGTTCTGCACACTCAAGGAATATACTGTGTGTTCTGCACACTCAAGGAATATACTGTGTGTTCTGCACACTCAAGGAATATACTGTGTGTTCTGCACACTCAAGGAATATACTGTGTGTTCTGCACACTCAAGGAATATACTGTGTGTTCTGCACACTCAAGGAATATACTGTGTGTTCTGCACACTCAAGGAATATACTGTGTGTTCTGCACACTCAAGGAATATACTGTGTGTATTCCAGATCAGCACCCGGTGGAAATTGGTGGTTTGACTACTTACCCTGGAAGGGCGCTAGGGCACTCAATGAATAAACTGTGTGTAACGGATCACCTGGCATCCCGACTGGGTACCTCCGTTGAAGGATGCTCCTAGCGCTTCCTGAGGACTCCCAAGTACTCGAGCCGACGCCATAACCACAGTAGACTCCTTTTAGAGAGCAAGAACAAGCTCTTACAAGCGCTTAGTAGTGATATAGCAAGAGAGTATGACTAGCATAGCAATCCCTTGTAGCAGATTTCCCCAATAAGAGACAGCACTCCAAATTGAGGGTGAAGTAGAACTGAAGCTTTAATCCAACACTCTGCTTTTATGCACATTTTACACACATAGTACCGCCCACAGGGTTTTGTAAAACAACCAATAAAACACATACAATACAGGTAAACACTGTGCAGGACACACAGAGTGTATACACGGCGTGTGCAGGACACACAGAGTGTATACACGGCGTGTGCAGGACACACAGAGTGTATACACGGTGTGTGCAGGACACAGAGTGTATACATATAGCCACTGCTGTGGGCTCTAGCAGTTTTGTGCTTGGAGTATTCCTTTCACCATTGAGGTGTACTAAGTTAAAACACGACTTTCAGAAGTAAAGCCCGAATAACAAGTATACTTTTGATGTATATACTGAAAAAAAGTCCCAAATGTTAGATTATATGGAGGGAGGAAAAAGAAAGTCCAACCCCCAAAAATCACTAGCAGTGGGTGTGCCCATATGGAGGGATAGATAGCTCAAATCCCATGGTGGAAAATAAAAGAAAAAAATAATGTAAAATAAAATTCTTTATTGAGCAAAAAACTGTAGAAAAAAACATCCAATAAAATAACACCCAAATAAGTGCAAAAAACAAGTGTATAAAAATATACTATATACACTGGGTCTGAATTAAGCTGAGGTCCTATAAGTGAAAGCCTGGAGAATAGTTTGTATTAGATAAACCATGTGGCTAAATGAAAGTCAAAAATAAAAGGAAACCTAAAACCAGAAGGCTGTCACTAAGACCCCAGGTGTGGGAGGGAACAGCCCCACGAAAAGGATAGACCTCCTATTAAAGATTATAGATAATCAATAAAGTAAATAAAAGTATAGGAGATGCAAATATCCAAAATAAGTGTCAAACTCCCCTTAATGGGAGTACGAACTGCCTGAAAACTACTGCTTCATGCAGGATGTGAATTAAACATCTCTCATATTGGTTTAGGAAACTAATACCTCGTTTCCACTGAGCGGACCGGTTCGGTTCAGTTCGGTACGGTTCGCTATTTTGGGTGTTTCCATTATGAAAGTGGTCCATACAAGCGAACTGTACCAATCCATTCAGGGTCCTACTTCAGATGTAGGGCCAAAGAAAATGGAACGGTTCGGTTAGGGCGGAACTCCTATACAATCCATTGATTGGTGGACAGGAAGAGCATTTTTTCTAAACCCCGCATGGCCCTGAAGGTCTGACCTGCAGTGGAAACGCTCACCAGAATGGGCTGGTCCATTCTAAACCTTCCAAACTGTACCAACCCGAACCGATCTGCTCAGTGGAAACGAGGCAATAGTGCACTATATTCCTAGATAACAGTATCCAAATATTAGGTAACTCAATAGATCCCAGTGAGAGATACTAAGTTGCAAACTGCTATGAGGCAAGTTCAAAATAACAAAGAAAAAACAGGGTATAGAGCCCTAAATAAACATCTGACTAATATGTGGTCAGAGAAAGGGCTAGGCTGAACAATCCCTAAACATCATACTGGCTAATAAAGTAAACTAGAAAAGCTACAATTTCTGGGGAAATTGTGTAAAGTGTTCTTGCCTCCACCAGTAGTCTACAACTGGAGTGGGCGGAAGTAACTGTTATTATTTATTTATAAAGCACATTTAATTGCAACGTTGTTGCCCAAAGTGCTTCACAGTTACATTAAAACATACAGTTATAAAAACATTAGCAGGTGCAAAAGGCTTTGTCTATGACATCACGTGCTGCTGCAGCCTGGCACAGTTGAGAGTATTTTGGCAGTTGCCATCTTCAAACGGTCGTATTTTAAAAACTATAAATCCTACAGTGAAGAGCTTTATATTGTGAGAATCACAAGACCCAGACCTACATTTTGATGCATAGTATGTCTCTGCAATATTAACAATGAAGGCAAAGTCACAGTTTATAAATTGCCCTTCAAACGTGAGCTTTGCAGAGGGGAGTTTCAATGAATGTCAATGGACGGCGTGAGTTGCAAACAAAATTATCAGGACTATGGCTTAGCTGTGGACATTTTTAGTGGCAGCAGGGATAGCTGAACGTTTTGATATAAGATTTGTGTAGGTGGGCCTGAAAATGAGGGAGTGGTGGCAGTTTAGAAATCATGTCCTGATTTTTCAGCTTTTGCCAGCTCCCACTCTAGCTTTGCCATTCATTCCTATGGGACAAATTCCGCCACAAGAACGACGATATTCCGAGAACCATTCGCCGAAACGTTCCACAAAGTACTAGCAATCCGATCGGGAACAATCTGCACGTTTTGGTATATTTTTGTCTATGTAGTGTAAAAACTGTGGGAGGAGTTAGGGTGGCAAATTTGGCTATAATAAAAATAAGAATAATATATATGTGAGATAACAGTAAGTGGTCTTGCTATGCAAGAACACTTAATAATAATAATAATATATATGTGAGATAACATTAAGTGGTCTTGCTATGCAAGAACACTTAATAATAATAACTAGAAAAGCTACAATTTCTGGGGAAATTGTGTGAAGTGTTCTTGTCTCCACCAGAAGTCTACAACTGGAGTGGGCGGAGTAACTGTTATCATTTATATAGCACATTTAATTGCAATGTTGTTGCACAGTTGCATTAAACCATACATTTATAAAAACATTAGCAGATGTGCAAAAGGCCCTGTCTATGACATCACTTGCTGCTCCAGCCTGGCACAGGTCAGAGTATTTTTGCTGTTGCCATCTTCAAACGGTCGTATTTTAAAAACTATAAATCCTACAGCGAAGAGCTTTATATTGTGAGAATCACAAGACCCAGACCTACATTTTGATTTATAGTATGTCTCTGCAATATTAACAATGAAGGCACAGTCGCAGTTTAGAAATTGCCCTTCAAATGTGAGCTTTGCAGAGTGGAGTTTCAATGAATGTCAATGGACTGCGTGAGTTGCAAACAAATGGTCATATTGTGAAAACTATAAGGACTATGGCTTAGCTGTGGACATTTTTAGTGGCAGCAGAGATAGCTGAAGGTTTTGATATAAGATTTGTGTAGGTGGGCCTGAAAATGAGGGAGTGGTGGCAGTTTGGAAATCATGTCCTGATATATCAGCTTTTGCCAGCTCCCACTCTAGCTTTGCCATTTTTTCCTATGGGACAAATTTCGCCACAAGAACGACGATATTCCGTGAACCATTCAGCGAAACGTTCCACAAAGTAATAGCACACCAATCGGGAACAATCCGCACGTTTCGGTATATTTCTGTCTATGTAGTGTAAAAACTGTGGGAGGAGTTAGGGTGGTAAATTTGGCTATAATAAGAATAATATATATGTGAGATAACATTAAGTGGTCTTGCTTTGCAAGAACACTTAATGAATAGAAGGATAAGCTGTAAGACAGGCTGCTACACTGAGAGAGATTTCCTGCCTAAATATTGCCGGTATAATAACCAGACAGCGTTAGCCCTGAATAAGGTACTATATATCCTTCCCCTCAGCACAGCAGATCACACAGAGACCCATAGTAAAATAGAGACCCTAAAGAGCAAAGTCTAAATCATAGTGATATCGAGACCCTAAAGGCAGCGTCTAGCTCGACGCGCGTTTCGGCGCTATGTGGCGCCTTTGTCAAGAGCAGTGACTTCGGCACACTCAATGAATATACCGTGTCTTCTGCACACTCTGGGAGTATACCGTGTCTTCTGCACACTCTGGGAGTATACCGTGTCTTCTGCACACTCTGGGAGTATACCGTGTCTTCTGCACACTCTGGGAGTATACCGTGTCTTCTGCACACTCTGGGAGTATACCGTGTCTTCTGCACACTCTGGGAGTATACCGTGTCTTCTGCACACTCTGGGAGTATACCGTGTCTTCTGCACACTCTGGGAGTATACCGTGTCTTCTGCACACTCTGGGAGTATACCGTGTCTTCTGCACACTCTGGGAGTATACCGTGTCTTCTGCACACTCTGGGAGTATACCGTGTCTTCTGCACACTCTGGGAGTATACCGTGTCTTCTGCACACTCTGGGAGTATACCGTGTCTTCTGCACACTCTGGGAGTATACCGTGTCTTCTGCACACTCTGGGAGTATACCGTGTCTTCTGCACACTCTGGGAGTATACCGTGTCTTCTGCACACTCTGGGAGTATACCGTGTCTTCTGCACACTCTGGGAGTATACCGTGTCTTCTGCACACTCTGGGAGTATACCGTGTCTTCTGCACACTCTGGGAGTATACCGTGTCTTCTGCACACTCTGGGAGTATACCGTGTCTTCTGCACACTCTGGGAGTATACCGTGTCTTCTGCACACTCTGGGAGTATACCGTGTCTTCTGCACACTCTGGGAGTATACCGTGTCTTCTGCACACTCTGGGAGTATACCGTGTCTTCTGCACACTCTGGGAGTATACCGTGTCTTCTGCACACTCTGGGAGTATACCGTGTCTTCTGCACACTCTGGGAGTATACCGTGTCTTCTGCACACTCTGGGAGTATACCGTGTCTTCTGCACACTCTGGGAGTATACCGTGTCTTCTGCACACTCTGGGAGTATACCGTGTCTTCTGCACACTCTGGGAGTATACCGTGTCTTCTGCACACTCTGGGAGTATACCGTGTCTTCTGCACACTCTGGGAGTATACCGTGTCTTCTGCACACTCTGGGAGTATACCGTGTCTTCTGCACACTCCGGGAGTATACCGTGTCTTCTGCACACTCCGGGAGTATACCGTGTCTTCTGCACACTCCGGGAGTATACCGTGTCTTCTGCACACTCCGGGAGTATACCGTGTCTTCTGCACACTCCGGGAGTATACCGTGTCTTCTGCACACTCCGGGAGTATACCGTGTCTTCTGCACACTCCGGGAGTATACCGTGTCTTCTGCACACTCCGGGAGTATACCGTGTCTTCTGCACACTCCGGGAGTATACCGTGTCTTCTGCACACTCCGGGAGTATACCGTGTCTTCTGCACACTCCGGGAGTATACCGTGTCTTCTGCACACTCCGGGAGTATACCGTGTCTTCTGCACACTCCGGGAGTATACCGTGTCTTCTGCACACTCCGGGAGTATACCGTGTCTTCTGCACACTCCGGGAGTATACCGTGTCTTCTGCACACTCCGGGAGTATACCGTGTCTTCTGCACACTCCGGGAGTATACCGTGTCTTCTGCACACTCCGGGAGTATACCGTGTCTTCTGCACACTCCGGGAGTATACCGTGTCTTCTGCACACTCCGGGAGTATACCGTGTCTTCTGCACACTCCGGGAGTATACCGTGTCTTCTGCACACTCCGGGAGTATACCGTGTCTTCTGCACACTCCGGGAGTATACCGTGTCTTCTGCACACTCCGGGAGTATACCGTGTCTTCTGCACACTCCGAGAGTATACCGTGTCTTCTGCACACTCCGGGAGTATACCGTGTCTTCTGCACACTCCGGGAGTATACCGTGTCTTCTGCACACTCCGGGAGTATACCGTGTGTTCTGCACAGATTTCTTGGGTTCAGTTCAGCGTTTATCAAGCTCTGTTTAAACGCAAACTCTTTAGCTGTTATTGATGGACACCGTGCCTTTAAAGGCCAAATTACTCCATAACAATGTACTGTTTGTGTGAAGGTAACAGAATGTACCCTGAGCTGTATTCATAGGATTTGTGGGGAAATGGAAAGTTTATTAAGAGACCTGGTCAATTTCAGGCTGAATTGAAACGAGGTTAAGATGGAATTCTTTTCCTGGCGCAGGCTTTGCACTTGGCGATCTGTGCGATTGATTCCATCAGTACTCGAAACCGAATAATCTGCTTGATAATAACACTCAGATGGCGCTTAAATGAAAACCATCTGGATGCATTTGCTTTATTCAGAGCCACATAGCCAAGGCTGCTGATTTCAAGGCAAATTAGCTCCAACTTGTGCTGGGGGCGTTGCATGCCGGAGTCCAGGGAGTGGATAATCTTTTGATTTCACTTATTACAGAGCTCTGGAATAATGCTGCACATTCCAGGATAGTATTGTAATTCTTCTAGTCTCTGTTCCACCTCAGCAGCACAAAATCAATGGATTCCTTGTACCGAATTTCTTCGTCTGTGCATGAGAGGCCCTGAACAGATAACATTCACAGAGACTTGATCAGTGCTAATCAGACAGCTCTCTGCTCCTCTCAATCAATAGTGCAACCATGGCTAAACATTGGCCCTTCAGCTGTGGTGGGTGACATTTCCCATGATGAAACCCAGTAGCAGCATGGTCGCTGTACGAGGGCCATCTGACATTTGTTTATATGTTTGAAATTGCTATGTTACATGAATTTCAGAAATCTTCTTTTCTGTTTTCCTATCTTCACACTTTACCCTCATCCAATCTCTGGAAATCAAGAACAAAAAAATCAGGATTCCTGAACAATTTCTATAGCAAAATAAGCAAAAATACTGTTATTTTACTGCACTGGGAACCGAAAACCATGATTTATGCTAATTGTTGCAGAAGACCCTTAAAATCATTTTAGTCTGACAACGCAAATACAAAATAGTCCCAATTTAGGTACATCAGCTGCGCACACACACATTCACTCACCAGATTAACACATACATCCATTTTTACTTCTTTCCTGTTGATGTCCCAGTTTTTACACCGATGTTATTTTATTTATATTGTACATCCGCTATCTGTTCTTTGATCACGTATCTGCATTGGAGATTTTCCCAGCTCTAGGTTTTGGTATGATAATTAGTTATTAAAGGACAGCTGTCATCTGTTACAATTATTTTTTAATAAAATAATCCTTTCATCAAGTATTAAAAGGAAATATTTTTTTTTATGAAGTATATGTAAAGAAAAGTGATAAGTCAGTGACCGGATCCTTCACCCATACATGCACCTTGGGTCAGACAGTGTTTGGAACCAATCCTCCCTGGTTCACTACCTACACAGAACGAGAGAAGACCACAGGCAGAAAGTATTCATCAATACTGGTAGAGTAGAATTGTTCTAGGTGAATCTGGCCAGTGGCATGACTCTTTAGAGTAGATCACACCTCACTGGAACCTCTGGGAAAATCCAAGCACAGAGATGTATTAAATTGAATGACTGCTTATGTATTTTGTGAAAGATATTTGGAGTGTTCAGCAGTTACTGGGTAAAACAGCTGTGTATTCTGTGCACAGAGCGTTTCATAAATTCTAGTTATTTCAGGTCTACCTCCCCAAAGTTACCATGGGAATATGTGGCAATAGGAACTAGAAAAGACTTGGATGTTCACTTTTATTGGTGATTCTTACTTGACGTGTCCTGTTTGGAGAATGAGAACCAGGCTTTCATTGAATTTCAGATGTGATGCCTATAATATTTTTAATGAGAAAAACAGGCTCCTGTGAAACTCTGCATAAATCTGTTATGGTGACAAATTTGTACTGTTTGGAAATAAGATACGAGCACTGTTTGACTGTTTTTTTTTATGTAATCTTTTCTTCTTTTCAGGGGGAAGTGCAACATTTCCCACTTCTCAGATATATTTGCTGCTCGGGAGTTTAAAGCAAGGATTGACTCCTTCTTTTATATACTGGGCTACAATCCAGAGACCAGGTAGGAGACCTTTATAAAACTGCATGGGGAGGAATGTTTACTAGACCGGGAATCCTGGAGAACTGAAAAAGGGATTGCTCATTTCAGACCAAAATATTGGAGTGTGAGAATTTCTCCAGTTTGGCTACCTTTGCCTAGACCATATAAATTTTCCACAAGTTAAGTGAATGATTAACCATCAATCTGATCATAATGGAAATAGAAGTTCATTATTTATTTAGGTAATGTTGTACCTGCTATGTTTCCTGCTGGTTACTGTACCAGAGCATTTCTCTTGAGAGGGCAGCTTGAGAGAGCACTGATTTGAGTGCATGCATCCTTCCAACTAATAGAATGGTGGAGTATTTCTTAATTAGCGGTTACAAATCTTAACAGATAACAGATAACTGCTCACTGCTAACTCACCAGCGAACAGGTCTTCTCTTACCAACCAATGGAAAATCCTTTTATAGTGTACCTGGGCTCAATGATTTCTGTCCTGAAAAATAGCTCTATGAAATCTGTTTTGGCAATCAGTAAGCATACAGTAACATAGTTCAATTTAGTTGTTAAAAAATAAGTGCCAGTTTGTTATAGTAAATGTAGTACAAGGAGTCTGTGGATACAGATGCTCCATCTTTTCTCAGTCACTGCTGCAACTTGGTTTGGCCAAATTGTCAAGATCACATCGTAGAAATATTTTGGACATCATATGAGAACGTGAACTTCCTGATTATGAGGTCTCTGTAAAGGGTTTGGGAATTGGGTGCCAGGGAAAAGTGCTTTTGCATAGTAGTAGTAAATCTAGATGGAGTTGTACACAGGTACCTTTTCACATAGCTGTATGGACAATTGGAGTAAGCATGGTTTAGTGGGAACAAGTTTAACAGCCCTATCTGGGGGGAGCAGATTTTATCTTACACATGTTTCACAACTCCAAAGAATCTCAACTTGCACCTTTTAAAAATTGTAACTGCTCTGCACATAAATTAACGAACCACAATCATGTATTAAAGTGTGTGAACATAACTAGATTTCCTGATCCTTTCTGTGCCATGAGCGTAATGCAAGCTGTGCATCCCTCTTTGTATTCCCATATATAATATTTGAGTCTCAGGCCTGCTTATGGCTTACTGGCATTTCTCCATCTTCTTTAAGTTCGTTACAGCTAGCTGCAGGCTATGCAACTGTAACTCTACTGGTTGCGCTTTGAACATGCTCCTAAATCAATAGTTCTTTGCCATGCTAAAATATATAATCTCCACAATATCCAGCAACAAAGTGCAGGCATGTATTGAATCCCCTGAATGCATACTGCAATAATGGAAGCATCACATATGTTACAGGTATTTATTTAGTAATATTTAGTATTTTTTTTTTTAGTATAAATCCAGGTATTACAGCAGTGGGTGACAGCATGACTTTTAGGCTATTGTTTATCATGAATAACTTTGTAATAGTGGAAAGTATATCTTGAGTTCTAATATAAGAATTTTAGATGGTCTGTGGTTGATTATATTGAAGAATTAATTATAGTTTTTAGAGTGTAAATGTTGTCAGGAGATAGTAAAGTTATGTTTCCAGGATATGGTTAATGGAGGCTTCATCTTCAGGTATAAAAAGACACCAGAGAGATGTGTTCCTATAACCTTCCTCTTATGGTTGTTAGTCTACATTGACTCTGCCAGTAATAAAACCTGCAACCCAGAGGTTTAAACAGTCTATAGTTTGTGCAGTAGCTTATATATAACCACCGTAGTGCATTGTATTTAATGTGATGTCACTGGTGTTTGGGGGGGGGGGGTTTATCACAATTACTTTACTGAACAAATCTGCATTTAGTGGCACTTGGTTAGAAAAAGACTGATAAACATAACCATGGGGAGAGTGCAAAAGGGCTAAGTAACTTTATTTGTGCACTTGAATAAATGGGATCTGTTTTCAGAATGTTTAACTGCCCACTATAGTCACCAAAATCTAGCCTAATGAAGCAGTTTTGGTATAGAGAACGTTCCCGTGCAGCCTCATTGCTCTATTTTCTGCCATTTAGGAGTTAATTCACTTTGTTTATGCAGCCCTAGTCACACCTCCCTGCATGTAACTTGCACAGCCTTCCTAAACACTTCCTGTAAATATAGATTTAAAGGAACACTGTAGGGTCAGGAACACCCCATGCCTCTCTAAATATAGTAAAATCTTACTTGGATTCAAGTCTGAAGTTGCTGCCTCAGCCCCTGAACTGCCTCTCTCTGCTGACCTCATTAGACGTGGTGGTCTGAGCCAAGCGCAATGCTTCCCCATTGGATTGGCTGAGCTTGTCAATGAGGCAGATCAGGGGCAGAGCCAGCACAAGTCAAACACAGCCCTGGCCAATCAGCATCTCCTCATAGAGATGAATTGAATTAATGAATCTCTATGAGGAAAGTTCAGTGTCTGCATTCAGAGGGGGGAGACACTGAATGGCAGTCACACTGTGTAGCACTGCCCCAGGAAGCAGCTCTAACAGCTATCTGAGGAGTGGCCAGTGAAGTTATCACTAGGCTGTAATGTAAATACTGCATTTTCTCTGAAAAGACAGTGTTTACAGCAAAAAGCCTGAAGGGAATGATTCTACTCACCAGAACAAATACAATAAGCTGTAGTTGTTCTGGTGACTATAGTGTCCCTTTTCTGTTTACACTTCCTTTATTGCACATTCTGTTTAATTTAAAATGTATCTACTGCTCTGTTATTCGCTTCCTTGTCCATGCAGGAGTCTCCTGCGTGTGATTAAAAGGCGACTATCCCCATTTTAAGAGGTGGCTTTACTCCCCTTGTTTTCAGTGCCGGGTAAAGCTCCTGGTGCTGATCTTCACCGACTCAAAGTGCAGGTGAGGGAATGGAGAAGAGGGAGTTTTCTTTTTCAAAATCAAAATAATGTGCAATGAGGGGAGAACAGGCACAACTGTTGGCACTGTACAGTGCGCACTGACATGTTCTTTATGCACAGAATTGACTGCCACCCTGGAACAGAGTTCTGGGCTACCAATGTCATGTGTGGTAGGGATGACTCTAGCCCCTGCACACAACTACAAATATCTCTGTATGTGTAATGTTTCAAGCTGGAACACTGTGAATACTGACTTCAAATCACTGAAGTGACTATGGTGGTTGGAGCAACCGTTTAAAGCTCAATTTACCGATCAGGAAATAAAAGCATCCAAAGCGAGTTAACATCTCTTGAAAATGAAAACTTTTTTTTCTTTTTCTTTTATCATGCATGCTCTGTCACAGCCAGGGGCGGTGTGGTTAGTGCTGCATGGAGAGAAACAAAAGTGATTTAAAGGAACACTATAGTCACCTAAACAACTTTAGCTTAATGAAGCACTTTTGGTGTATAGATCATGCCTCTCAGGTTTTACTGCTCAATTCACTGTAATTTAGGAGTTAAATCACTCTGTTTCTGTTTATGCAGCCCTAGCCACACCTCCCCTGGCTATGATTGACAGAGCCTGCATGAAAAAAAAAACCTGGTTTCACTTTCAAACAGATGTAATTTACCTTAAATAATTGTATCTCAATCTCTAAATTGAACTTTAATCACATACAGGAGGCTCTTGCAGGGTCTAGCAAGCTATTAACATAGCAGGGGATAAGAAAATCTTAATTAAACAGAACTTGCAATAAAGAAAACCTAAATAGGGCTCTCTTTACAGGAAGTGTTTATGGAAGGCTGTGCAAGTCACATGCAGGGAGGTGTGACTAGGGTTCATAAACAAAGGGATTTATCTCCTAAATGGCAGAGGATTGAGCAGTGAGGCTGCAGGGGCATGTTCTATACACCCAAACTGCTTCATTAAGCTAAAGTTGTTCAGGTGACTATAGTGTCCCTTTAACTCATAAATGGCAGAGAATTGAGTAGTCTCACAACAGGGCCATGATCTATACACCAAACCTACTTCATTAAGCTAGAGTTGTTTAAAGCCTATAGGGTCCCTTTAATATATGCCCTATGTGTTGTATTCCTCTAGATGCAAAGCCTCTCTAAACAATATCAGCTGATAGGTTACAACTGGCAGCACAGTAAGGAATCCTGCAGAATGATTTACAGAGATTGGAAACACTGCCTCTCAGATTACTTGTTTTCAATACACATTTATACAAACCGACATCTATCTGAAAATTAAAAAGGGAATGGCCAGTTTCAAATCGTACAAACCACAGATTAATCTTTCTCTTAATGTTAGTTTGCAAAGAAAGAAAATGATTTCTCTTTCTATGTTTGTTTCCTGACTATACATTAGCAGGAAAATGACAGCTGCATGTTCTGGAAATGCCTTTCTCATTTGCAACATTTGGGCAGTTTCCTATGACATTGTATCATACAAGACATTTTTATCTTGGTCCATTGTGAAAACGGATTATGATGCTAATGGGATGTGAAAATCCTGATTGGATTCTTAATTGTCTATCGAATCCTGTAGATGTTTAGTGCCTTGTAGGAAATATACCAACCGACCGTTTGTAGCAGATCTACTTCATGGACTTGAAGAATGTGAATCGTGTTTGTAATGGCTTTATTTCTGTGATTTATTTTTTGGGCTGTCCTGTTTTCCTTTTTTTATTCTTTCTTTGTTGCTAATGTTTTTGTGTAGGCCTTTAAGGCAGGGTAACTGACAGGTTGTGGCTTATTTGATTTTCTTCAACTCAAGATGAATGCAATTGGCTAAATGCAAAAAGAGGTCATATGCATTTCAATACCCTTTTTTGTTCAGACGGCTTAAAATGGCTTTATTCCCATGGAATCCCTATAATCTAATCCTACGTTTGTTCTATTCTAGAAGTTGAGTCAGTTGTGTTATAGACTGCAGGATAACATGTATACTTATTGTTCTCTAAATGATAAGATTTCATGAAATTACACTATTCCCTTTTTCTTTTCAGAGCCTTTAAAGAAATAAATGTAAAAAAAAAAAAAAGCACCTTGTATAACAGACATAACATTCTTACCACATTCTTATGACACCTCTTAATATGGTTCTCCCATATGAATGGGGTGTTGAATAGGCAAGCCTTATAGCAGAGTACCCAATTCATTGATGTAACTTAAGAGCTGGTTGATACTATTAGTTGTGCATCACCTGCATATCTGTCTATCTAAGAAACGGCTGCTGATTAAGACGGTCTCCGCAGTTTCCCAGAATGCCACGCAGAATTTGCAATTAAGAGCAGATAGGTTCCACTTCTACAAATATTCAACCCATACTTATGCAGGCTCTCTTAATTAGGGTATTCCTGGCACCATGACCACTTCAGCACATTGTAACACTTTTCATCCTAAGTGGATGGCAGTGATTTAAATAGCCCCCTTTGTCCAAAACACCGTCCAACACCACACACTCATTTTATCTTTAGTTAAGTACCTGTGCAAGAAATCTATATTTTTTTCTAATCGAAATTGAAAGGATGGTAATAGTAAGCTGAAACCTCTAATTAAAGGACCACTCTAGGCACCCAGACCACTTCAGCTTAATGAAGTGGTCTGGGTGCCAGGTCCTTCTAGGGTTAACCCATTTTTTCATAAACATAGCAGTTTCAGAGAAACTGCTATGTTTATGAATGGGTTAAGCCTTCCCCCTATGTCCTCTAGTGGCTGTCTCATTGACAGCCGCTAGAGGCGCTTGCATGCTTCTCACTGTGATTTTCACAGTGAGAGCACGCCAGCGTCCATAGGAAAGCATTGTGAATGCTTTCCTATGTGACCGGCTGAATGCGCGCGCAGCTCTTGCCGCGCGTGCGCATTCAGCCGACGGGGAGGAGAAGAGGAGGATCGGAGGAGGAGAGCAGGAGGAGATCTCTCCGCCCAGCGCTGGAAAAAGGTAAGTTTTTACCCCTTTCCCCTTTCCAGAGCCGGGTGGGGGCACCCTCAGGGCACTCTAGTGCCAGGAAAACGAGTATGCTTTCCTGGCACTAGAGTGGTCCTTTAAAATGTATTTTTCTATTTGCCATTTCACTTGTTGGTTTGAAACACTGAGCTTAAACCATTGCAAGTACTGTGTGCAGTGACCAAGGAGGTGTATAGATGAATACCATGGCTGTCCATGTCTTATACATGACTAGGTGTTTTTAGCGTTCTTGCTTCTACTGGCAGCAAATAGTTATATTTAAAAATGTCACCTTAGTAGCAAAAGGGTTAACGGCTTGCATGGCGAGTTCTGCTTCTACATTTCCACTCCCACACACGGTCTGCATAGCTGTTTTTCATTGAGTGATGATAGCTCAAGCAGTGGTACAGGATGGTCCCTACACACATCCGACAGATTAAAACTAATGGTAAACACACTACCGTATATATCTCCTCCTGTGAGTCCCTGGGCCTGTTTCTATAGCCCTGAGATTTGTTAGCAGTGGCTTGAAAATCCTTTGGTCTATATCGTTCTGTGTAAGTCTTTACACCCCAGATGATTCAGATCTCTGATTTCAATGTTGCTGAGAGATGCACTGCAGGCGGGACACGAGGTTAATTTGCTGGCTTTTTGTGTAGTTTCCACTATATCTATGCAGCTAAAGAGAGCACAGTCTCTGGGAGAACTCCAAAATGGTTTGATTAAACAAAAAAAAAAAAGGTATGTAGTGGTTATGGTGCTTGGAGTTCTCTGGGTAGTGTCAACATGTATAGATCTTTAAGGGGCACTTTAGCAAGACAAGTATTGCTTAAGCAGAGCTCAACAAGTCTCGACACTATGGCGCCTAGGAAATTTTGTTCTGGCTCCTGGATATGGTTGGTGGCGAGAGAACTCTAATCTTCCTGCAGTGATGCCAGCATATATAACGTTATTCTGGCCCTGACATCCCAAAACAGCGCGAGAAGGAGCAGGGCAAGAAGAGCAGGAAAGGATCCATTCTAGCTCTCCCAAAGGCTGGGTGGATGTAAATTAAAATAAAACAAATGATAATTTGAGTGTGTGAGTGTCTGGGTGTCTGGCTGGCCCCGCCTCCATGACTGAAATATCAATCTTGATGATCTCATCCAATCCAAAGCTTTCTATGAAAAGGCAGTGTTTATATTGAAAAGCCGTCAGGGACAGGCTATAAATATGAAATATATATATATATATAAATCGAAAAATCCAATACAAGTAGTGGAGGGAGGACCTGGATTAGGGAGGGAACTATTTTTACTGCGTGTTCTGACGACATAAGCAAAACATGCACAGAATTGACATTGGCAGCCTGGAACAGAGTTCTGTGCTGTCTAAATCACATGCCATGGGTGCAACTAACCCCCGGCACACAGTTAACAATAGCTCTGAATGTGCATTGTATCAAGCTGAAATACTGTACATATTGACTCCTACCACCATGTCCACTTCAAAATGAAGTGGTCATGGTTGGTAGTTGATGTAAGTAACCCTTTACTCTTTGCTTTGAATCCAGGAGCATTTCTTGTATTGCATACTATTTTGAAATGATGGCTACTGTTGGTGGACTTGGTTGTATAATAGTACAATTGTATCCTCTTCAGTGTACTACACTGCAATTTAGAATAAAAGCTGTGTACCGGTAGTAATTATACACACATTATTGTAGAGAAAATACAAAAAATGCAGTCGTTACATAGACTGTAGCAGGTGAAACAAAACGTACTATAGATATTACAAAATAAAAGCAGGCAGGATCAGGAGAAGAAATACAATGTGTGCAGCAAATAATCATAAAGCTATATCTCCATCTATATATCTCTATCTATATACATCCCTGGCTAGTGTGTGTGTGTGTGTATATCTATAATACAGTTTAATTTGCTGTATTTTCCAATATAAATAAATTGTCTATCATCATGTCACAGAATTTTGCTAAAAGTTGATACTGTTTCCTGGTTTACCTGAAATGTAAAAGTTTCTGACAAATCACAAAGTGGCCAAGTAGATTTTATTATACAGTGTGTCTTTGTGTTAATGTACCGTATAAGCAACCCTGTTGTAAACGTAAAATGTTTGTTACAGAGTAGTAGATGCATGCATTGTTCTTCCAGCTGATGTAGTGGCAAACAAAGTTAAAATATTTTGAATATCTGTAAGTTTATATAGAAAAACACACATAAATGTTTTAGACGATGAGAGAAAGCAGTCAGGGTGGCTTTAACTTGGTTATTCTGTCTTAATGCTTAATTGAGCAAACCTTTTGTATACACGCATCAGTACATTTGGCTTTACCCGCTCCAGCATGGCACGGAAATGGTTAATTGTACTTGAATTGACTTGCAAGTGTTGCTGGCTGTACAGTGTGGCCCGTAAGTCCCTATCCATCCGTATATCTTATGTATCCAGTATATCTGTGTGCTTGTTGGGTTTGGACTTATGGGCCACCCTGTAACTGCTTTTGGGCACGCAGTGTGTCTTAGGGGCTTATTCTCTAAACAGTGAGTTGCTGTGAGATGAGAGTTGACATGAGTTGCAACATTTAGGAGAATACAACAAAGTAAAAAAAAAAAAAAAAGACCATCATAAAATAATTCCTCCCCCCCCCCAACTTACAAAATATGGCAATTTTTCCTTTTTGTTTGAGTTTTTGTGAACTCAACTCTAGATTACAGGGCTTATTCTCTAAATAACTCGCAGCCTTGTTGACAAGGGATGTGCTGTGCAGAAGGCGACCCTAAATGTTGCAGAATTGCCTTTAGTTTGGTGACTTTGCCATAGCGTACGTTTCACAGCTTGGGTTGCAGTTGAAGTCTCAGCAGGCTACATCAGCAGTGGGTGCCTGAGGCATCGTTTGTCAGAGATTCCCTTGCTAGGGCCCCTGTTCTTTCCTTGCACACAAGCTTAGTATGCCAGGGAGAGGTGCTAGCAGAGGCTGTGTACTCTGCTTTATTTACGGAAACAGCAGGGTTGAGATTGATTGCCTTGTAGGAAGGTCTCTGGCTAAGAAGAAGAAGGAAGGGGGCTGGAGGGGAGGAGTGGACGAGAAATGAGCAGGAGGGGGTCATAGCACATGCTCAGTTCCTTTAGTCTGAGGGGGGAAGTTTGCAGCGCTGTGCGTGGAGGCTGAGGTCATAGCACAAGCTCAGTGAAAGCTCTCTGAGGTCTCTGACTGCATGTGCCACCATTTTGAGTAGTTGGAATAAGAAAAGGGTAGAGTTTAGAGCAGGGACTGCAGGCTGTGGGATCCAGGCAGAGCCAGCAGCGTCTGTGCTAGTGATGGATGACCTGTTCAGCCCCTGCAGGTAGGAATTGACATCTCTGGCCTCCCGCACTGCTGCTTCTGCAAGCTTGTGAAATGTTTATCCTGGATTGTTCTTGTCCCCCCCCCCCCCCCCCTTCTCCCCTCTGTTTTATGAATATTGCATGTCGCTGCAAAGCAGTGAGCTGTGCCTGCTGCAGCTGTTTTGCATGCTTACCTGTGAGCAGCACTGTATGCAGCCAGGTACGCTTGAAACCCTGCATTCTCTTCTCGTATTTTTCTGACTCCCCGTCTCTTCCTGTAATGAGCTGTTAACCTCTTGCAGGATCAGGGGGCCTGATTACGAAGGCATTTCATGCTTTTCACATCTGTGTGAGGGTTAATAAGAGCTGCTTGTCCTACGTGTCAGTGATGCGAGAGCCTACATGGCTAGGTAGACATGGGACTTTTTGCTTTAATGTTTTTGGCCTGCAGTGACTGTTTAGATAATGTTTTCGGGTGGGTTGGAGTTTGGCAGCCATTGGCTGCCTAGTGTTGTGGGTGGAACTTGTCTTGATTGAGAAGTCCACGTCCCTGGAGCTAATGATGTGAGTTTCTTTGATAATGTGATGGGAGCCTGAATGCAACTAATTCCTGCCTCTCGTGTCCCATTATTGCTGCCACCATTACCTGTTAGCTAATCTAGGTACTCTCCTGCAACAAGCCGGTTATATAGTATTTAATATGTTCATCTAGCAATAAAACTCTGATAGCCTGCAATTAACATGTAGGAAAAAAAAGTATTGAGCAGATCTCAATTATGTTACTTTTTTTTTTTTTTTTAAGCATGTACGTATATCCACAGTTTGGTCTTTGCTCTGGGACCTTCCATAATATAAAGCAACAGAGACCAAATAGATATGTAATTGGATGTGTGTGCAGATCAATTGTAACATTAACTGGGATATTGGGACATTGTTTCATACATTCCACGTATGTGTGTCAGTAGTTAAGTTCCATTTTGTTATTTACAGAACAGTGTTATTGGACTTCGAAATTTACAAGATGATTCAAGAGAAGTGTGTGCTGTCATTGATGCATATGTTTTTTTGTTTTTTTTTATAATGCTTACAAAATAAACTATTATAATTGGCAAGTCAAACTTGTTTTCCTTTTTGTTGTGTTGTTTGTTTGTTTTTTGTATTTGTTTTTTTAAATTCGGGAGGTAGTATGCATGAATAGTTGGATCCGAAAATGTCACAACATTGAAAGAAATCTACCGTTCGAGCGTAAACTTTACTGCTGGCCTATTTGCATTTTTGGCAATTTTATTTTTTGTGTTTTTTTTTTTTTTTTTAATATATTTTTTTTAATGTTAATACAAAAATTACAAACGTTGATCAGAGTTTCTTGTAGGAATTAGGTTTACTGGTACACTTGGTTGAATGTATTCTTCAAGAAAAAGTATGAAAGATCCCAGTTGATTAAGGAATTGTAAACAGTAACCTTTTGCCACTTCAATTGCGAAGTACTATGTTTCACATGATACTCGGCAAGCCATAAAAATAAGTTCTAGAGCAATGCTCAGATTTCTTTTAATAGGAGTTTAGTAGAAGTAGTAACACAGCCCTGTTCTTGACATTGATTTTAGAGTAAATTATTTATATATGTATATATAGATTCACATTATCTCTTTGCCTCCAATTGTTTTAGTTCGATTTTGCTTGTTTATATATTGTGTATTCCTTTGAGAAAATAAACATATTTATGTCCTCCTGTATTTGTCTTGGTGATGACAACTCTCGGGACATGCACTTGGTGTCTGCTGAATGAGCCATGAGTAGAACTTCGTGATTGTCAGACATCTACTTTTGGGCAGGCAGCAGTCCAGCATGGGATGTAGAATAGAATCATTCAGTGGGTGTTTGCTTTCTTGCATCCATCCTATGTAGGACATGATGGTCATGCCGTTATTGTGATATTCCAGGATTCCAGAGTGCTATGTCACTTCTACTACACACTTGAAAGGTAACTTTGCACAGCACTATAATCTGAAACTGGGACATCAATCTGTGTTCTGAAAAGGCTTTTATTTCTTATCTGTATCTTGCTCATATTTATTCACTTGTTCTAAAATGGTTTAAAAGCTGTTGACTTTTCTTAATCTAAATTCTTCCTTATCCGTTTTAGAAAAGGCTGCCACATTGAAAGTCCCAAAAAAGAGAGAAGTGAAAGAGTAACTGGATCTCAAGAGAAGCAACAGACTTAAAAGCCTTAGAATAACTTGTGGGAAAACAGTCTGCAACACTTTGATAAATCTCCCACACCTTGCTGGTTTGTCTAGCACAGGCAACCTGAAGCATGTAACATTTGTTTTCACAGCCCAGACTAAACCATTATTAAGTTAGCTAGAGGCCTTAGGTAGATAATGCACTGTAACTACGTTATCTCATTAAGCTGGTTATAGTGTCTGGAGTCTTCTGATTCCCTCCTGTTCAGTGTTAAATAATTTCTGAACACTAAGCAGGAGTCCCCAGTAGTCCATCCCCTCTATGCTCCTTGGCCTATTGAGGAAGTGTTAGCCTGAGCAGTAATGGGTGACTGCAATAGTCTGAGAGTGTCAGCTGATTGCTTCCAGCCTATCATTGCTGCAATTTCTGGTATGAATTGGTATGGCTTAGGAAGTATGTAAATTCTCCCTTATCCTTGCCTCCAGTGGAGCGTGGGCCGTGGGTGGCCAAAGACCCTCATTAAGTGTTAAACTGTTTGAAAATGGTGTAATGCTGAATGGAAGGACAGCCCCAGGGGACCCCCGGCACTATAGCCAATTCAATGAAATTAAATAGTGTTTATAGTGTCCCTTTAAGATCTGTTTTAAAGGAACATTAAGTATTGGGAATACAAACATCTATTCCTTGAGCTAGTGTCTTAAAGGGGAGTCATTGGATCTATTAGTGGTTTTAGCTGTGACAGTGACTCTGATGGAAGTCTGGAAGACAGCCGCTAGAGGTGTGTTAACCCTGCAATGTAAATATTACTCTTTCTACAAAACCACTGTGTTTATTTTTCAGGGTTCAAACTACACAGCCATTGCACACAGAGAGTTTCATTGAGATGGACTGGTCTGGGTGCTGTTTTGTGGTCCTTGAAGGTGTTTCTTATAATAGGAACAGTTGGTAGTCTAGATGCATATTTGTTTATTTCTGCTGATTTGCTGATTCCCTTTGAATGCTACAAATTGGCGATTACTGTTTAGTTTATTTCAGAATCTGAAACCATCTCCATTATGTACGATAATTCTCAAGTAATATTGTTACAGGAAAACTCCTTTTGCAGTCATCATGTCACAGAGTGCATCTTGTCAGATTCTCTTATGGCCAATGATTTATAGTATTTCTATGGCTTTGTTAGGAAACAGACTAAGTAGTCCTGTCAGGTGTGGGTGACAGCCTCAATACTGGCAAACATTATGGGACTTGTAATTCCTTACATTTGCTTGCTGTGAACAGTTTTGTTTTAGCGAATAGTTAAAGGTCGCTGGTTTTTGAGCAGTCTAGTAAAACTGTCTCTCCCTGGCCCCCATAGTCTGCCTCACAATGAGCTATAAAGAAATAAACCTTACTGATCTGCTTCTATTTAGCTCCCTGGGTCTGAATCTCTCCCATTGCAGTCGTCCCCCAGTCCCACCCTACAGTTATTTACAGTAGACAATCAAGTTTACCTACAATCTATAAGTAAAAGCGATTCCACAAACAGCAGATCTCATGAGCAGAGGAGATGAAAATGGCTGCACCCAGATATTGAGATCTAGCCCATGGGAAACATCAATATATATATGTGAATATTTGTAAATGAAGACTAGGGAGGGTATTTCAATGAAAGGGACACTAAAGGCACCCATACAACTTCATTTCCACAAAGTGGTCTGGGTGCAGCGCCACAGATGTTTTTATCCCCGTGATGTAAAACTGCAGGGTGAAACACACCTCTAGTGGCTGTCTTTTTGCAGGTGCCTTCTTTGTGGGAACCAAGCAAACTCTGTTCTCAATCAAAGGCAATTTGCAGTGCATGCGCAGTAGCCTCCCAGTACTTTTCTACAGGCAAGTTTTTTTTTTACTGATTGAGATCCTCAATCTTGATCTCCATCATAAAGGTAAAATGGCTTTTTTTTTTTTTTTTTTTTTTTTTTTTCCCGGGTGTGGGGAGCCGGGTGGCGGTAACTACAGTTAGAAAGACACTATAGCTTTCCTAACGCAAGAAGTCCTTTAAGGTGCAGGGGACATAAGGAAAGCGAAAGCAAAACCAAAAAAAAATGTCAGGCTTGCTTTAAGCTGACCGTATTGTGGTCTTGGTTGTATTATTTTATTAAAATAAGATATTATTTAGGAATAGGCAGAAATAAATTGAAAACTATGTAGAAGTGAGGCCAACCTGGAGTACATTAAAGGACCACTATAGTGCCCTCAGGGTCCCCCTCTGCCGGGCTGAAGGGGAAGGGGAAGGGGAGTGGGTTAAAATCTTACCCTTCTCCAGCGCCGGGCTCCCTCTGCACTGGGGAGTCTCCTCCTCCTTTGGTCGTCATCGGCTGAATGCGCATGCGCGGCAAGAGCCGCACGCGCATTCAGTCAGTCCATAGGAAAGCATTCTTAATGCTTTCCTATGGACGCTGGCGACTTCTCACTGATTTTCACAGTGAGAAGCGTGGAAGCGCCTCTAGCGGCTGTCAATGAGACAGCCACTAGAGGCTGGATTAAACCATATGTAAACATGGCGGTTTCTCTGAAACTGCTATGTTTACAGCAGGAAGGGTTAAACCTAGATGGACCTGGCACCCAGATCGCTTCATTAAGCTGAAGTGGTCTGGGTGCCTATAGTGGTCCTTTAATGGTATGTGCCCCAAGAAAATGGGTAATTATGTAACTGTTATAATGTAACCCATAGCATTATGGCTTTGGTAACCTTGGCTGACTACACAATTTAAGATTGTCAACCACCTGTTTTCTTTTTCTAAGATGAACAGAATGTCCTTGAAAATGACTATAGTGGGTTGAAACATTGCCGCACTGCCTGGGGCACTATATATGTTGTACTGTTGGTTTGTAACCATCTAGCTCCTAGGGTAAGAGTGGAAGTTTTAAACTAGAGTAGAGCTGTGCATTTAGAACTGTGGGTAGTAACATTTTAGGCACAAACTAGTTTCTCTACTACGGTAGTTGTTCAAACAAGCTGGAGCCATCAGTGGTACCCAGTCCAGACTTGAGAACCACCACCATTCAAGGTCTTTACCTGCTGGCTTAATCCCTAAAAAATTGCTCCATTACTTTGTTATATTTTTAAATTCGTGGACTATGTCAAGCTTCTTACTACAGAAAGTAGTCAGTCATTCCGGTGTCATGTGATGGCACTAATGGCCATAGTTTAGGCAAATTCCTTCATATCATGATATGCCATTGACAAGGGGTTAAATACTCAGGCACCAAAGAGTCGCACGTATTTACCTAAGCAGTTACAGTCCTGCTGCTATTAACCAATAGAACGTTTGAAGTCAAGAGATCTTTATTGGCCTAGATTGTGTGGGTATAGAACATCCTTTGTGCTTAAGTGGTTAACACAGCAACCCAGACTCTATCTGGGTATCTGCCATTTCGCATTCACTTTCCCAACCCTTCTCTGTCCAGTGATGTTTACCTCTGTGAGCACCGCGTTTCCATGGTAACCAGCCTTTTTTCCCCCCCCTCAAAGGGAAGATCTTGTCATTTTATGTAATTCGCTGCAGCTGAAGAGGGACGAAATTTTAAGTTGTTGCTATGGGAACGGCTTTGATAGATCAGTGTCTTTTGTCATTTAATATTTATATATATATATATATATATATATGGAAAAATAATAATGGGGTCTTGAAGTCTGGATTTAACACCTTCTGTGCTGTGAGCAGAAACTCTCTGTAGTTGTATACACAAATGGCAGGAGATGAGCATTGAAGTTGTTAGATCTGACAGTGACATTAATGTTATGAGTGACACTAGAATGCACTCCGGTCTGAGTGGTGAGATGCATAGTTTGTACGACTGCAGAGACATGTAGCTTTCTCTAGTGATTCTTAAAACTGATGGCACCCCATCTCCTAGTGCTGATAAACTACATTCTCTTTTTTGGGATGTCCGTGTGTGCTTGTTAAGAAGTGCGGTTATACAAAATACAGACTCCAGTGATGAGTAAAAAAAAATGTGTGCTGCACTTTAAGGTGCAAAGTCTCCCCCTTGTATAGGTCCAATAAACCCCATCTTTATCTTTTCTATGCTATACTAGATTGGGACCCTGCTGTGTGCTCTCTGACCCATCCGTGCACACAGCAATATTGTAACTATTACACAAATGTGTGTGTATGTATGTATATATGTGTGTGTGTGTGTATGTGTATGTAAATAAATATATATATATATATATATATTGAACAGAAAGCCTTGCACTCCTACCAATAGAAAAATATGTTAAGACCCGGTGCTCGATTGCACTATAGATATACAGCAAAAATAATCAGCACTCCCAGGATTCATAAATAAGAAAAAAATACTCCATAGGCCAATGTTTCAGCTCCTCTTGGGAGCTTTCATCAGGACAGCATACAAAACATAAATGAACTTACATAGCTTAAATAGGAACATCAATCAAATTAAGACTTACATTTCAGGTGTGTAAGTGGCTGACCTCCCCTCCTCTCGAGTGTCTAATCAGGCATCACCAGAGATCGGCACCTTCCCGCTAGCGCGAGCACGTGATGTAAGTGACGTCATCACGTAATGTCGTTGCTACGGAGATCGAGACGCTATCTGCGTCTAACAATCCTCCTCTCGGGTACTTCCTGAATGACTGCGTTCCCAGGTGTCATGGGAACGCCGGCGCATGCGCTACTGGCTTATCTCTCCTGATCTCCGAATCTGACCCATGCTTGGGGAGAGGATTTGTCAGCAGCCCTTACATATATGAATATCTATCATGGGATGGATAATAAATAGATATGGGTACATATATACATCTCCTCCTCCTTTCCATATTAACTATATCACTATTACATGTACTGTCAATATTGAATAAGGAAAAATAAAGTAATTCATCAAAGGGATACTAACACAGAACATACCAAAAAGACCTATTAGTGCAATTTATATCTCATATAGAATCCATATGTAAATGCCTATTTCATACGATAGGACCAATAGTGTTAAGTGACCTACTCATTAGATTCTATGAAATAAAGTGTATATAAAAACAAAACATCCAGAAAAATGTAATTGTAGTCATGTGGCGAGCAGGTGAGAGGAAATCCTACTGGTGATATAAATCGATATCAAAATAGCATCAAAATGATTAATAAAGTGCCAATGCATATATGATTCTATAGTGATGCACTTAATTTTAAGATATCCATAAGGATGTGTCTATAATCGTGTAACGGGCAAGTAGCTAAAAACCTGCCTGTAATATGAATCAATATTTGCAATAAAGTGCAAATGCATACCAACTGCAATGTGAAACAGTGCTAAAAAAAAGTTCTATCAAATTTAAAGTGATAAGTGCCCAAAGTGCAAAGAAAAACTAACACCATGATAATCAGTGAAACTATATGGTCCAATACACCTTATAGCTCTATGTAAGGAAAGTCCAGACCAAATGATGAGGAGAGATAGGCATCCTAATAATCACATTAATACTTGCCCTTAAACGGGAAAGTATCTCACCATGTATGATATTACAAAGACCTGAACTCGAAGTCCAATTAAGAAAAACATAAAGCATAAAATGTTCTTAATACTTAAATTCATACAAAAATGTAATGATAATTAAAAATGAAGAAGAATTGACCTAATTGAATAGGGGCTGGCATTGTAAGGCTGAAGGCCACATCATATGTTCCACTGTCAATCCTGGTACAGCATATCTCACCCCCTTATCTTTATCATAAGAAAGCAACATATGACAATTTTTCATTAAGTCCATTTGGGGCTAATGTTCCCAATTTTTTAATCCACCACGTTTCTCTTTGTAATAATTGTTCTTGTCTGTTGCCACCTCTTCTTGAGACTGGAACATGGTCTATCGCCACGCATTTCAGTGATGTGAGGGGATGGCCTTTTTCCAGAAAGTGTCGTGCAACTGGTTTGTCAGTCTTATTGTCCCTGTAGGCTAATCTAATGCTGGACCTGTGTCCTCTTATCCTCTCACAGAGGGCAGTTTCTGTCTTCCCGACATAATTAAGCCCACACGGACAAGACAATTTGTAAATTACAAAGTCAGTACGACAATTGATCCTATGTTGGATTTTGAAAATTTGTCCTGTATGTGGATGATTAAAACTCTTGCACGGAATGAGGTGACCACAGGTCACACAACCTAGGCATCTTATGCATCCATTGTTACTTGCATTTTTGTTCACCGGCAAATAGCTTTGGACTGGATCAGTCTGGACTAAAAGGTCCCGCAAGCTTTTGTTGTTTTTATAAGGAAACATTGGTTTATTGCGAAAGCTCTCTGGTAGACTTTTGTCATTCTCCATGATATGCCAATTTGTATTAATTTCCTGGCAAATTTTAGTAGTAGACACGTTATGTCATTGGAAAGGGAAGTCTAGCCTTGTTATTCCGAGACTGTGTCACACCCCCAGGAAAGGTAATCCCTAGCTTTTCTAAGTGCTCTATCAAGTATTATTCGTGTATAACCTCTCTGTGCAAATTTGTTGTACATTTGCTATATTTGTTCTTCGCACCGAATGGTGCCCAAATTATTTCTTATAACTCTTAAGAACTGAGAGAACGGTAAAGAGTCCTTAACATGTTTGGGGTGGGCACTTTCATAATGGAGCAAGGTATTTCGATCCGTTGGTTTAGTATACATTTGATATTCAATTCTCCCTTGTTCCAATAATATTTCCAGATCCAGAAACTGTATCTTGTGGTCATGAATATGTGATGTTACATGAATAGGAGTATTTGACTCGTTAATATCTTCCACTATATATATAAACACATACACACAGTCCAGATATTGTTAATATAACGAGAATGATTTTGCGCAACATCGGTGTAACCTGGCAGCCAAATAAAGTTGACTGAAATGCGCATGTGTGAACAATGACAACTTCAATGTACTAGTCAGTGAGGGTGCTGGACATTGTGGAGTGAGCACATGTATTGTGTGGCCATTGCTTTCAAAATGACTGAGCGAGTAGAGCGACGAATCTGCATCAAATCTTGCGTTGAGCTTGCGCTTTCCTCAGCGGAAACTATTTGGATGATTCAGAAGGATTTTGGGGACAATGCAATGAGTGCAGCGCAAAAATGGCCAAGAAAGAGGAGTGAGAATCTTTTGAAAGATTTGGCGCCTGTGACTTCTGGCTTAACGAATAACTCCTTTAAAATGGAAGAGATTTCAGACAGTCAATGAAATTCGGGTAAATACAACAAGGCAGCTGGTGGCGATTCCAACAAAGGATTTTGCAGAGTGTTTTGAACAGTGGAAGCGACGTTGGGAGAACTGTGTGAGGTCCCAAGGTGCCTACTTTGAAGGGGACTAAAGCGTCCTTGTCCTATGTACAATGGTTCTTCTATCTTATATCGTCTTGGGTAAATGGCTCATATTATAGCTATATAAATATACATAGTTAGGTCTGGAAATATTCAGACGCTTACACAATTTTCATAATTTTGGCTTTGTACGTCACCACAATGGGTTTGAAGTGAAACACCCAAGAATCAATTGAAGTGCAGTCTTTCAGCTTTAATTCAAGGGGTTTAACATAAATATCGTATGAAACATTTAGGAATTGCAACCATTTTCATACACAGTCCCATTATTTCGGGGCCTCAAATGTAATTGGACAATCCTAAATAAAATGTAAATTTTTAATACTTTGTCAGGAATCCTTTGCAGGCAATGACTGCTTGAAGTCTAGAATGCATGGACCGTACCAAACACTGGGTTTCTTCTTTTGCGATGCTTTGCCAGGCCTACACTGCACCTGTCTTCAGTTGTTAAGATACATTGAGATTTCTCTCGTTTTCAAGTATGTCCTGGGTTCAAGTATGTACTGTATGCAGTGATGATATTCTTTGGTTTAACCATTTTCAAATGGTTAGACACGAAATGGCCTCGCTCTGCTGCTAGGGATTCTGCTTCCATATGGATTGGTATGGCTAATGTGAAGTTACATTCTTCTTTAGCCATACTTCCTACAGAGGGCAGAGCCATGGCACCCAGCACCTTCGTACACTGACAGATGGCGCCAGGGGACTCCAAGCACAATAACCACTTCAGTGAGATTATGTAGGTATGGTGCCTAGAGTGAATGTTTAGAGGCAACACAGTAGAGTTCATCCCTGAATATAATTACTGCTGAGCTGGGCATGTAATTGCGCTACATCTTCCAAGACTTAACACGCAGTCAATGCTAAGCAAGGTTTCTTTTCATGCACATGATCAGGAACACTGCCAGACATACTAAATAATTGTCATTTATATTTTAGCCCGTCCTCTGCCTATTGAGAGTTTGGGGATATTTTTATTCATATTCTTGTGCTTGGTGATTGCTTGTGTTTCATATCTACATCTGGAAAACATTTTTCAGTGTAATTTTAGCTTTCAGCTTCTGAGAAAAAAAAAGATAAAAATAGAATGTGCGTTTATTTATATCAGTTTAATTCTTGCAGTTATCACCAGGGCTGTTGGGCTTCCTGGACCTTGTTGGCAGCATGGGGTCCAGGTATGAGTTGGGAAATTAACCTATGTTTAATGTGTTTATTAGGTCAGATTATCGCTGAGACTCTCCAATAGATTTTGAGGCATTAAAAGACATTATCTATTCCCATGAGACTACAGTGAAATTTGGAAAAGTATGAGTAATAGATAAAAGGGGCAAAGTATGCCAGTGGAATGGCTCAGTCGATTGGGTTGACTTCTCTAGTAATTAGTTAACTTTTTGAACTTTGCCTGCCATTATATATTTTCTGCTGTAATCATGACGAACTGGGTACTATGACACCAGATTTGTTACAATTGCCCAGATTTGCAGTATATGGCAAGCTGAATGTGTGGTATTTTCCACGCATGTATATTATTTTTTGTGGCGAGGTTGTTTATATTTGTTAAATGTTTTGATGTGACATTTAATCATATATTTAGTAACTTTGATTTACGTTTTCAGCAAAGTTTTGACTTAATGGAAAGTCACTAAACCCTGTATTATATGGTTAGTCCTCTGCTGTGGCATCTAACAAATTCTCGGTTTTCAAAGTTGATAACCTGTAGTAGGTACCCACTCGTAGAGAGTCAGGGAACCTGGTGCGCTTACAATGAATGTGGAATGCAGTGGGATATATAATGCTGCATCTCTTCATTAATAGTGGATTTATTAACAATAATTTAGGCTAAATTTAATAAAGGCTTGGGTGTTGGCACATTGTGCTTTTGTGGCAGACAACCTATTTACAGAGAATAGATCATTAAAACAGTACAAATATAAAAATGTTACATATACATTGTGTTTGCTCTAAAAATCACAAACTGCAAATAGTATATGTTGAAGTGGGATGTGTGCATGCCTCTTTTTCATTCTTTGTATAGCATCCCACAATTCCTTTGCATGTAGCTGTACGCTGAGTTCTTTGGATGCCATTGGTGTACTCAACAGCTGTCTTGTAAGAGACACAGAGATCCACGTAAAGAGAGTCAATGCATTTGCTGTCAGTTTTATTGTATAGGTTACCTAGCCTAATGCTGACCTTACCATCCACACATTTTGTTGATTCTTTAAACTGCTGGCTATAAGATGATGTAATGCTTTCATTTTACGTGATTAAGAAGTGATAAATGTAAGTTTAGCATTCTTGGTATTGCAGCTTTAACTTGAAGATTCCTGTCTACTCCGTTCTTTAATATGGACCCTTTGTTATATGATCTTCCCTGCAATCTGCACCATTGGCATTCCCTGTTGCTAATTAATTGATTCCGGTTTGCAAATTATGCCCTATGTTAATATGCCTCTCTAATAACCGTAATCATGTTTATTTCAGGAGGCTGAATAGTACCCAAGGGGAAATCCGAGTTGGCCCAAGTCATCAGGTACAGTTTTATTAAATTTACTCATTTGTTCTTTGTTTTATCTGTATAAGCGTTTAAGGAAAAATCCACTGCATGGTGAGCAATAAAGGCTCAGAATATGCATTAAAAAAAAAAGTAACATTCTATTTATTGCTAATAAATAATGAGATTACATGTAAGTAGACACTCATTCTTGAAGAAACAAAAGGATGTGCTAGACTCCAAATGGTCCTGGCCTCCCTGTAGACCACCAGCAAAGAGAATTACAATTTGTCAGAATAATTGTGTGTGTGTGTGTGTTATGACTGCATCATTTGTTATTACGTTTGTTTATTCGTGTATGTGACCATTGAAATGGTTATATTCATTATGGTATCCAATAGAAAAAAAAGCCTTTATATGTACACAGTATCTATCTAAAACATGCAAATACTTTTATTATTTAAAGACTTCCTTTGCAGAAATAATATGTTTGTATATCATCTGAATGATCTGCCAGATCATGTGTTAAAGGTCTTTGAGCCAGTTTTGTGTTAAAGGGACAACTTAGCCCCCCCCAGAACAGTTCATCTCAAAGAAGTGGTCTGGGTACAAAATCCCTGTCCTTTTAACCCCGCACTGTAAAACATTGCAGTCTTTTAGAGGTTTCCATCAGCATTCGGTTAACCGTGTAGGTTTTGTAGGTCAGTGTTCCTTTAACTCCACATGCAAGTATACTATTATTAAACATTGATCTATTTTTTCCCCGCTATTGTACAGGGCTACAAATAATAAAATTAATAATGTAATTCTCAAATATGGGTTATCTCATGCTACTTCACAAGCACATTTTCAACAAAACAAACCCTGTACGTTTCAGTGGTTGAGTGGACATATTAAGTTTGCTAGTTATTGTTTCTTGCTTTCAGCCTGTGACTAACACAACGATTTACAAACTGAGCACTTTATTTTCTAAGAGACATTGCTGTTCCTAAAGGGACACTATAGTCACCAAAACAACTTTAGCTTAATGAAGCAGTTTTGGTGTATAGAACATGCCCCTGCAGCTCAATTCTCTGCCATTTAGGAGTTAAATCCCTTTGTTTATGAACCCTATTCACACCTCCCTGCATGTGACTTGCACAGCCTTCCCAAACACTTCCTGTAAAGAGTCGTCTAAAGTTTATCCTTCCTTTATTGCAAGTTCAGTTTAATTTAGATTCTCCTTTCCCATGTTATGTTAATATCTTGCTAGACCCGGTAAGAGCCTCCTGTATGGGATTAAAGTTCAATTTACAGAGCAGGAGATAAAATAGTTTAAGGTAATTTACATCTGATTGAAAGTGAAACCAGTTTTTTTCATGCAGGCTGTCAATCATAGCCAGAGGAAATGTGGCAACGGCTGCATAAACAGAAACAAAGTGATTTAACTCCTAAATGACAGTGAATTGAGCAGTGAGGCTGCAGGGGCGTGATCTATACACCAAAACTGCTTCATTAAGCTAAAATTGTTTGGCGTAAAATTTAAAGGAACACTATAGTCACCTAAACACCATGACCACTTCTGTAATTTGAGGTGGTCATGGTGCCTGGAGGGTATATGTGCAGCGTTTCACTTTGAAACTGCACATGCAGAGTTTAATACCACTGGTGCCGGAGGTATAACTCCAGCTCTGGCAGCGTCATTGGCAGTCATTAGCCCAATGTCAATAGGGTGTTATTGGCCAATATCCATTCTGTATAAAATTAGCTCTCTCCCCGTTCGGAAATGTACTAGGTTTCTATCACACAAAATATTGCAGAAGCTAGTCCATTCAATATAGGCATTACAACTCTGACAAAGGCTTCTGAACGTCTGGCTCATAATTTTCAGGTTCCAGATAAGTATTGCCTTTTTAAGTAAGATTTGTATTGCATCCGTAAGAAGTAATTACAGAGGCTGGAAGCCGTTCCCCATTCTTGCTGCTAATATTGCTGCAGATGACTAAGGCTGCTAATTAGGTCTCCTGACACAGAGTAATATCTATTTAATGACAAGAGTTTACTCCCCCGAGCTACGTTGGTGTCTGCATATTTTACTTGGTTAATTTGGGGTCTTTTATTTTGAAAGCTTAATACTTTCTTCAAGTTTTTAGAATGTTAGATTGGACAAGAAACCGGGCAGCAGGGAGACTTTGCTCAGGAATAATGTATTTTGGGCATGCATGCTTTCCATTGAAAGCTGTAGAGCTGGGGCCACCTTTGGCCATGTAGTGCGACCCTTTGCAACTCTGTAACTGTCCATTGAGGACTTGATTATTAAATCTTATTTTCATTGGTTTGCAATGAGTTCTATTAGAATATTAACTACGGCTTACATCTAGCATTACCCTTCCACCTCAGACAGCTGTAAAATGTTTTAAACAATGGCAATAATTAACTTTTAATCTGTCTGATCCCCATAGGCCAAGCTTCCGGATTTGCAGCCTTTCCCGTCTCCAGACCGTGATCCAATCACCCAACACGAGGAATTGGTATGGATGCCGGGGGTTAATGACTGTGACCTGCTGATGTACCTAAGGGCAGCCAGGTGAGCCATAAGAGTGGAAAAATATTAAGGTTGAAACTTAATTTAAAAAAAATAAATAAAACTGCTCTGTTCATTTTGCATTGTCTGCAATTACAATTAAAATGCAAACTTTTATCTTACTACTTGACATGCAAAATCCACCAGCTGTGCTGGGTAATTACTCTCATTTATCAGCCCCCCTGCTAAAGTCCAGCAGCATTTAATGAAACACAATAGGGTCAGGAACACAAACATGTATTCCCGATCCTATAGTGTTAAAAAAAACACTGTCTGGCCCCCCTTAGCCCCTAAATACAGTAAAATCTTACCTTTATTCCAGCCTGCTGGCTCTGTCCCTGATCTGTCTGCTTGGTTGACATGTTTAGAAGTGATGATCTGAGTCAATCACAATGCTTTCCCATTGGATTGGCTGAGCTTGTCAAGGAGGCAGATCAGGGCAGAGTCAGCACAAGTCAAACACAGCCCTGGCCAATCAGCATCTCCTCACAGAGATGCATTGAATCAATGCATCTCTGTGATGAAGGTTCAGTGTCTCCATGCAGAGGGTGAAGACACTGAATGTCAGTCACACTGTGCAGCACTAACCCAGGAAGCACCTCAAGCAGTTATCTGAGTGGCCACCACTAGAGGTGTCCTAAGGCTGTAATGTAAACACTGCATTTTCTCTAAATAAACCATGTTTACTGCAAAAAGCTTGAAGGGAATATTATACTCACCAAAACAAATACAATAAGCTGTAGTTGTTCTGGTGACTATAGTGTCCCTTTAAGACATCTCTTTGTAGTCTAGTGTCAATCACTGCTACCTTGTTGGACACAGCCTGTTTCTTTATTACCAGCACAGGCTTTCAAACTGTCAGGGAAATGACTAATCAGAGGCTTCTCACTGAGAAGCCTCTGGTTCTGAGACATGAACATGTGCAGTCGAGAGGCGGCCATGAAGGATGTTGAAGCGGACAGCAAGCAGAGGAGCAGGGAGGACCAGGTGAAAGGAAGCCATGTGGACTCGCAGGCACACTCTAGCAATCCAAGTCTGCCACTTCCATTAGCTCAGTGGAGCTAACTGAAGGAGGAAGAGAACCTCCCTGGCTGTCTGACAAATAGGGAGGCGTTTCTTTATTGAATAATAAGTGTTGATTTCTCATATAAACAGGCACTGAATGGGAAATTCTACACACACAAAGCATTTCAGCGAGCTTTAGGAAATTGCTAATTATTTAAAATGCTATTTAGACCTTCATAACAAACGGGACATTGCTTATTTATGCATATTTATTCCTGTTTTACATGACATACAGTAGTCATTAGATATATAAATCGGTGAGTATTAGGAATTTGTTTTTAATATGAAACTTATTATTTTGAATTCTTCTAAAAGTCTGTTGACCTCACTAGCGTTTCCCAAGTGCCATTATCTGGAACCGATCAAAAAACTGTGCTGTAATTTCCTCCTCAGAAATGGTTTTCTGAAAGTTTATGAATTGACATTCCCTCATCCTTGTTCTCCAGGGGATAAATGTTGGAGAATACACATGTATATAATTCTTAAATTTCCACCAGAGGATTGTCCTATCTCTAGGGAATTAAACCCAGGACTTGTATCTCACTATAGTCTGTTATGTTTGTGTCCTGGTAGGAGCATGGCTGCTTTTGCAGGAATGTGTGATGGAGGATCCACAGAAGATGGCTGTGTTGCTGCATCAAGAGATGACACTACACTTAATGCACTTAATACAGTAAGTATTAGATGTCTCAAACAATACAAAAGAGCAATAACCGAACACATAATATATATATATATTATCAGTGTTCCTGAACTGTAACCGGTATTTTGCTACTAGCCTACCGTTCTCTGACAATTGTAGTTAAGAGTTGGCATTAGAATGTTTGACTATTTGACATATTTAGACCTCCCCCATTGCCAGCAGGTTGCATTTGATGCTTAGGATGCATGCTTAAATTCCAAAGGCCTGCAATGTTTGAAATATGTTGAAATATCCAGGAATTAAATGAATCCATCCATTGAATTGTAAGTTCTAACTTGGTATCAGTTTCTCTGTGCTGACCAAATCAAATACTAGTGTTTATAATTGGGTTTCTGACATTTTCGCTAGCGACTCCCCCTGTAGATCTGGATATGTGGGTAGGGATCGTCTCTTTACTGGTGCTCTATCAACCCAAGCTGTTTAAAATATTCGGTAATAAAACAAATCAAAGGAAAACGACTGGAAGCTTTCACAATATATTGTATGTGGTGTGCGGAGACCAGAATAGAGAGTTATTTCCAGACAGGCGATAACTTCTCTAACTGTGCCGATTTACAACATTGATGCTTGACAGGTACATAAATCACTGCACAATTTTCCCTGAAAAAGAGGGCAATGGCAATATAGCATAGCTTTATTAATGTCAACTCAAGCTAAATTGTGGCAAAGGAGAAGCTATTTTATACAGACACACACACACACTTTGTTTATTTTTCTGCCTGGCAACACTTTTTTTCAGATTTTTGAAATGTGCTATTATTTTGCCCTCCTGCTTTTTCATGTTTTGAGAGCTGTTACACTGTAAGATAATTTCCTATTCGATTTCTCAAATATTATTAAACGTCATTACTGTGTTATTACTACGTGTCCCAGAATATATCACTAGGGCTGGTCAAAACCCTCCTGCACACTTCATGCTGGAACAGATTCCTGTCTTTGATGAGCCTGTTGTTCATAATGCTTTTAAACTATCGTTGTCTGGGTGTGGGGGTAAGCAATATATTATTTCCTTAAAGCCCATGTTCTATAACACAAGGATGGACTTAGAGGTTACTGGATTTGGGTCAAAAGATCCAGCACAAACCTTTTTGGTGTTTTGTTTTTTTTCTTCACTTCAAATTAACAATACTCTAAGCCCGCAAATAGTTGCTATAACGATTGTAAATCAAGTAAATGCAAGGCCAGAAGAGAGTTTAGTTTTCTCCATGCAGTGCTGTACCTTATGATTTTGGCATGCATTCAGTCTCATCTGTATGTTTGTCCTTGTTGGGTGGTTTTGTGCTTCTAGCCCTTTACCACCGGTGTCCAGTTTGGTGGTGGAGAAATTGGCATAAAATATATACTTTTTTTTTCTTTTCTATAAAGCATAAGCCTATTCTCTAAAACAGAGTTCAACCAGCCACTGTCATGAAGTCTGGTAGAGCATCATGGGAAATAATCATAAACATCCGTAGGGCCTGGGGTACCCACTAGATGACGTTATTATTGTTTTAATTAAAATGTACTATTTTTCCCCCAAGTAATTATCTGCTTCTCACTGTGTGATCCAATCTTGATGATTACAAATACATAATCATTTAATTACAGCAGCACTTTTTTTTTTTTTTAAAGGTTTTACATTTAAACTAAGCTAAGGGTAAGAATCCATCTGTCACTGTAAAAATGGCCTACTCTGATATGCATGGCCTGTGTCTTGCTCCAATCTCCTGTCTTTGTTTCAGTAAAGAAGCTTTGCTCATGGTTTTATCAGCTGGTGATTCTAGACAGTGATATGAAGCCCGGGGAAATGTAGAGGGGCATTGGATGAACAGTGTCATTTATTATTATGGAAATTCAATAAGGTTTTCAGCCCTGCTATAAATCAGGCTCGGCACACCAGGGCTTCATTGCTGCAGTAGCAGGCGCACCTGTTATCTGGAGGAGCCAAGCAATGACTTAATACCTTCACCAAGGAACCGCAGTATAAGGTGGGGTGCACCTCATGGCAGGCACTGTATTCACAATGTGTCCTTGTGTCTTGCAGTTTGTGCATGTCAAGTTAGAGAGGAGAGCGGCCAATCTGTAAAATGAACTTGTCTAAAAATAACACCGAGCAGCCGGTGGGGGAAACTTGTCATCCCAAATGATATCACAAGACACATCCACCTCAGGGTAGAGAAAGAGAGATAATGTGCGTGCATGGATTTTAGCAATTCTGTTTTTATATTTTGTTATTTTAATTAAGATTTTTTTAGGAGTGTATAAACTGAAGCAATAGTACTAGAATTACCTATACTTTACATATTGCATAATCGTGCCTTTCTGTATATTAATTAATTGTCTGTAACAGTCTATGCTTTGAAAAGGGGTCCTTTTTTTTGGGGTCCTGTTATTGAATCTGTGAACTATGACCGACATTTTGGGACTCCTTGTTAAAGTAATGGCTGAGTCCCCAGCACAGAGAGAGTATTTTTGCGCTCGCTCAATCTCTCGCTCACACTCATTCGGCGACATGAAGGACCATGACTTCATCTCCACCCTCCACTGTGATGAAAGTCCAAAAGGGGCATATACCTCGTTCCAGTATATTAATAACAGTGCAGTTAGTCCCTCTCCAATGAGACAAGATAGTGTAACAGTGGCAACCAGGTAGGCCCACTGGCTTCCTAACTAGCAAGATTCATGGAGCCGAGCTTGCTTTGGAAGCTTGCAGGCACAGCTGTTTGGTTAGGCCCCTTACAGGCACTCAGTGTCTCTTGTTTAAATGTTATGTTTAAACACATGGCCATTCTTCCAATGTTTTTATATTTGTCCAGTAAGCTCCGAAAAAGTAAGAATATTCATTAACTAATTTTATTGGTCATATTTTAACTTTGCACTTTTTTTAGATCTGCAATGTCCATATCTAGCTGTATTTCTGTGGGTTCAGCTGCTGGATATCTGAGGCTTGTAATCAAGCATGCAGGAAGCAGTAATGACTCTTTGTAGAGGCACACATTGCCAGAGGAGCCCCCTCCCTTTGGCTCTGAAGTGGGAAAGGTATCCACAGAATATGCACTGTAATTGAACATATAAATTAGAACGGGAGCTAGGTGTTGAGATGTGAGAGACTAGGAATAGAGTTCATTATGAAACCGAGGAACCTTCCAGCTGTGTCACAAAAAAAAGAAATCGAGATTTTGCCGGCTGCAGATGGTGTTTGTGCATTCATATATTTGTTATGGCATTGAATAGGATGCTTAAATCACGCACATAGTGAATTCTGTTTCATTAACCAGGTTTATTTTAACGTGGATCCAACAAAGTGTGTGTGTGTCTCATTACATGTATGTATCATATGTTTAAATATAATGTAAACGCTGTGCCTGTATATATGAATATGACTGGCAAACAATTGCAATTCCGTGATCTTTATGTTTGTCAAAGAATTATGCTGGACTATAAAGTGCCTTGTTACGTGTATGTGTAAAATATTATTTTGAAAGACACCGATTTCTTTAGAATGCTGTGAGTTGAAGAGTAAAGTCCCAGTCAATAATAGTATTTAAAGTCTGTGCGAAGATGAAATCCGTTTCATGTTTCTATGTGTGTGCTTTTTCTGAATGGCTAAGATGTTTGGTTGGCCCTCATTCTTTCTCATGTCCTGGTCAGTTAGTTGATTACCTCCGTTAGATATGTTAGGTGTCAGATCAATTCTCTGTATGTTGTAGGTACTTTGTGTTGGGTAGTGAGGAAATATTGTGTTCTAAAAGGGCCATAAATTATTAATTTTCACTTTTAAAGCTATCTGTTCCTAAGTGGTTATGTGTATTATTATTGTTATTATTGTTGTTTTGCTTATTATTTTCCATTAAATGAGTTTATTTAAAAGTTATTTTGACAGTCATTTAACCATATTAGATGGAATAACTCCTGTTTTTTTTCTTGAAGACATGGGTAGGTTAAACAAGGTCTACTTTTCCCTATGTATTTAGTAATGCTATTAAGAAAGTATCTGCATAATTAATTGGATACGGAGTATTAATTGGATCGATCTATACATATGTCATTTGTCATTTTAGAACTGAACAGTACTATGGAATTTGGTACATTTTTATGTTGCGTACTTTGCCTGCACACTGATTAAAGGGGACCTTGGGCCTGCTGTTTGCTTGCTTTATGTGAGCTGTCATTTGACTCCAGAAATGGAGAAGGCATGTTCAGAGCTCTGTTTTTGGCCACTGGACCTTGGCTGTATGTGTAATGGGGGAACCAAAGGGGGATGTCAGAGTAACGAGCTGAAAACTCCTCGGCAGACTAACAGAATGTTCAGAATACTGTTATTTGTGTCAGGAAACTGGGTTATACAGGACCCAACCTTCCACATTACTGAACGCGAGGTTTTCTCTCCCCTCTAACGTTGTTCTGAATTCCATGTAGATAGATGTGTATTGAGTGTTTTTGTACACAAATGTTAATTTACTTTGAACATCTATATATTAATGAATGTCCCCATGCTAACCGTACGTGTCATACATAGACATTCTGCAAGTCCAAGTAGGATTTTTTGTAATGTTTTCATAGGAATACAACAAAGCCAATAAGAACTAAGTTTTATATATAAATATATACTATATATTCAGGGTTCTGAAATCATGCAAATAAAAATTTTATTTGTTCCATTCAGTTACATGAAAGCAACTATGATGCAGGGAAGGCTTTGCAGCGCCTTGTGAAGAAGCCGGTACCCAAGCTGATTGAGAAGTGCTGGACAGAAGAGGAAGTGGTGAGTGCTTCCCATGTGCTAAAAACACATTTTATATAACGTGACTTCCATTCCTGTGAAGGTATTTCCCAATTACTGAAATCTGTGTGTGTCTTGCTTGTTTGGGTGAGTTACTGTAGCATGCGATGTCATTCGCAAACAGTCCTGCACGGCATGGGAGGGCAAGGTACTGCTCGTATTTCATCTATAAACAGCAAACTTTGTAACAGCTGCTTCCTTTTTAATGATAATGCTTTGACACAACTGACATAAATCTCCACTCACAGAGGATGGACTCATCACACCTAAAAAGTAAACTGCTGGCCAGTTCATTGTCTGAGTGGAATCTTGTGTCTTTTGCAAATTTTGACAACATTGATTAATTTCTGTGTACGGCATGGGCTCCTGGTGACAGCTAGACTTATTTCTGTGGTTATATTATAACACATAATAACCTTAAATATAAGATGCCTTTTGGGCCCACATTTCAGCTGAGATGGCACATGTAGTTTTATAGGTGTTTTGGATAAAAGGACACTAACTGCATGCAGACCTGTTTATCTCACTGAAGTGGTCTTGGTGCAGTTCACCTGCCTTATTAAACCTGCAGTTGAAAAAAATGCTTTTTAGCAGGAATGGGAACGTTTACATTGCAGGGTTAACACGCCTCAAGTGGTTCTCTTCCTGACAGCCACTAGAGGCGTTCCTGCTACTACAGCAGGGTCAAACTCATTTCCTCATTGAGAGCATTTTGCTGCGCATGCACACTAGCCTCCCAATGCTTCCTTATGGGAAAGCATTGGATTGACTGGGAACATCAATCTTGATCTCCGCCAGGGAAACCAGGTGCTCTCGGCAAGACCAGAGCAGCAAGTAGAACTCGCCTTTTTATTTTATGTGGGGGACTGGCTCAATCTAAATAGGCAGTTCAGCACTATAGCGTTACATGTTTGTATATCTAATGATATGGGGTTACTTTTAATTTTATAATTTTTTTTTTTTTTTTTTTTAGTTTTCTACAGGAGCTTCAAACTCATGTACAACTCAGCAATTTTATACTTATATCTGTTATTTGTGTTCTGAAAAATAGGTCATATAGTTTGTGCTTCAAAAATGCTTTTATAAGAGACAGGGCAATTTTGGTCTAAGCTAGAAGCCTAATCCCATTAATTATCATTCGTTAACAAAGGATCAAATGTCATAAAATCTAAGTTCATCTAAGAGCACTATTGCCACATGGCTGTGTCCATCTTTACATTGTTGGTTGTGTTGGGGGGTCAGTGTCTGACTTGGGATGATAGGTATCAAATTGAAACAGGTTGCTCATTACCGATGCAGCGTTTGCGCCAGTTAATGTAGAGGGCTATTTTCATTCCTTGCAGGTTTGCAATGATCTCTCAAAATTTTGTTGTGTTTTTGTTTTTTGAAAGAAGACCCATATTTAGTTTTAAATTCTGTATCTTGGTGTAAAGATTTAAGATCGGTCTTTAAAGGTGATATTTAATGCGCCCAAAAGTTTCATGTTGACTTTATCTGTATGACTAAGAAAATTGTGTTTGATTTCCGTTTATTTTCACATGTTGCCATAAAATTGAGATTGCCTCTTTTATTAATTTATTTTGACTTGAACTTTTTAAGGTATCGTCCACATCTCCAGACAAAGCTGGTTAGATGTAAAATGTTGCCCTATGCAGGTGATTTTAACCAGAATACTGAAACATCGCCTCACTTTAAGTGGAACTGCCACTTTCTTGGAGTTTTAATATTCTATGTAACAAATCCTTTGTGTTTGCAAATTATAGACCAAAATGGCAGATTCAGCAACATTTTCCAAAACTCCAGTTTTTTCCATTTTGGAATAAAGATGCAATTAATTTCTCATTGGACTGCCATATCCTGTTTATAATGGCAAATTGCATTAACCAATTAGTTCATTTAAATGTTTTACTATTTGTAGCCCCCAGGGTTACCGTTACATTCCCAGAATAGGTGAAAGGTCTTTAAACCGTGTGTGTGAGTAATTAGCAACTAAACTGTGTAAAAACACAGAGAGCTTTGCATGTAACTTCGCTTTCATTCTGCTGGAGAGACAAAGTGTGAGAGCAGTCAGTGTGAGGGGTCAGATTAGCATTAAGCTTTTTAGTGATTATGCCACCCTATAAGTAGCTTAATTGCTTGTGTTTTATGCAGTCTGATTTGGTTGTGTTTGATTGTTACCTTCTATAGTGTTTTATGGTCAGGATCGAGAATATTGGTAGTGATTCTGATTCCTCTCCTGAAACTGTCATCAAAACAAAACACTAAGCCCTCAATGAACACTATCCTTGCAACCTACTTTTCAACCCTACCCTTACATTTTGTGTTGCATTACCCCCACTCCCTCTAGCATGTACTCATTGAGGAGGGCCCTCAATCACTCTGTTCTTGTGTGTCCAACTCGTCTGGTTACAAATACTTGTCTGTTAGTCCACCCATTGTACAGCGCTACGGAACTTATCGCTTTATAAATAATAATAATAATAATAATAATAATTTAGGCCTATTCCATTTCGGCCGACAAAAGGGGCAAATCTGCCGAAAATCATGATGGGGTCCGGCAGCTTGTCCTGTGTGCCGCCGGGTGCGAGGCCCCTCCCATCTGCCCGGGGAGAGAGACAGCACAGTCTGCAGCTCCACCGAGTGTGAGCTGCAGGCTGCTGTATCTTGCGATCTCTGGCCAATCAGAGCATTGCCGCAGGTTACCACTTTTGGATATCGTGAGATACAGCACAGTCTGCAGCTCACACCCGGCAGAGCTGCAGACTGGAGAGACGGACCACCAGGGAGCCAGGACACTGGACTACCAGGGAAACAAGGGTATTACGAACACCCTCAGTTACTCTGTCACCCACTCCCTCAGTCTCTGTCACCCCCCCCCCACCTTAGTCATTCTGTCACTCCCTCAGTCACCTGTCACCCCCTCCCTCTGTCACGGTCTCCCCTCCCATTTTCGGTTTTGGTTTTCGGCCAAGGGCATCCAGAATTTTCCGTTTCGGTGCATCCTTAATAATAATAATAGTGTAACCCTGTTTTCCAAGGACTGTTTGAAAATAAGGGATATTGGAGCGGAAGCTCTGGGCAGATGTGTTGCAAAAGGCTCAAATTGGGTATGTTTGTTTTTTTTTTTGTGGGGGATTTGCCTCTATCATGATATGCTTGGTGTTGTACTATGTGTCTATGGCCGTGGAGGCACAAATACATTCATTTGCATAGCTGAGCATCATCGGAAAACAAATCCTTAATGTGCCAAAGGTACGGTAGATTGTTTTGCCCTCTCACTCAATACCCGTAGATGGATTACCCGTGCCCCATCTTCCACAGGGATGCGCTATGACCCCTCCTACTCCTTGCTTTCCCAGTTAAGATCCCTGTGCCTGCTTGTGAAATTTCCATTTTATTTTTTTTAATATGGTTGCAAAGTCTAGCTGCTTTAGACTAGAAACAGAAATCCAAATTTAGTTTTTAGGCCCAGAGTAATATTCTGCTTCAGGGCCACAAAGCCCCTTACCCACTGGTATTCCTTATAGCTATACATGACACTGTTTAGTTTAGTACAATGATAATCAAAAAAATGTGTGCTGTGCTGGTCTCACTAGGCCGTCAATTTTCAGGAAATTCCACTTTAATAAACTAAGTGTTTTGTATTAAAAGTAAAATAGTCATGATGCACATCTGATTGAATGTATTGGTGTCCTGCTCGGTCACAGTCATCACTTGTTAAAGGCCTATGTTGGCAATAAAATGTGTAACCAGTTAAGCATCTCTTCACTTTTCCTTACATCAGCCCATCTAATTTCCATTTTTTGTTTCTTTGTAATGCAGAAAAGGTTCATCAAAGGCCTTCGACAGTATGGAAAGAATTTCTTCAGAATAAGGAAAGAACTTCTTCCTAACAAAGAGACGGTAAGAGGCATACTTCCTCCTGCTATAATTTCTGCATTATACACAACTAAATGTGGCAACAAACAAATGGCAATATAGACCTCCTATCAAGAGCAGAAAATAATGCCACATAGGGCAGTACAGTAATCACTGTAGGGATCGACCGATATAGATTTTTTTAGAGCCGCTACCAATGATCTGTGAACCTTTAGGCCAACAGCGGATATCTTACTGTTACCGATATTTTTTATTAAGTGGTAAATGCAAAAAATATACATGCCAGTCAGATTTTTTTTTGTTTTTAAAAATATTTAGTGTACCTCTCCCCTCCCTTCCTTGTCCCTTAGTGTTCCTTTCCCCTCCCCTGCCTTCCCTGTCCCTTAGTGGTCCTCTTCCCTGTCCCTTAGTGGTCCTCTTCCCTGTCCCTTAGTGGTCCTCTTCCCTGTCCCTTAGTGGCCCTCTTCCCTGTCCCTTAGTGGCCCTCTTCCCTGTCCCTTAGTGGCCCTCTTCCCTGTCCCTTAGTGGCCCTCTTCCCCTGTCCCTTAGTGGCCCTCTTCCCCTGTCCCTTAGTGGCCCTCTTCCCCTGTCCCTTAGTGGCCCTCTTCCCCTGTCCCTTAGTGGCCCTCTTCCCCTGTCCCTTAGTGGCCCTCTTCCCCTGTCCCTTAGTGGCCCTCTTCCCCTGTCCCTTAGTGGCCCTCTTCCCCTGTCCCTTAGTGGCCCTCTTCCCCTGTCCCTTAGTGGCCCTCTTCCCCTGTCCCTTAGTGGCCCTCTTCCCCTGTCCCTTAGTGGCCCTCTTCCCCTGTCCCTTAGTGGCCCTCTTCCCCTGTCCCTTAGTGGCCCTCTTCCCCTGTCCCTTAGTGGCCCTCTTCCCCTGTCCCTTAGTGGCCCTCTTCCCCTGTCCCTTAGTGGCCCTCTTCCCCTGTCCCTTAGTGGCCCTCTTCCCCTGTCCCTTAGTGGCCCTCTTCCCCTGTCCCTTAGTGGCCCTCTTCCCCTGTCCCTTAGTGGCCCTCTTCCCCTGTCCCTTAGTGGCCCTCTTCCCCTGTCCCTTAGTGGCCCTCTTCCCCTGTCCCTTAGTGGCCCTCTTCCCCTGTCCCTTAGTGGCCCTCTTCCCCTGTCCCTTAGTGGCCCTCTTCCCCTGTCCCTTAGTGGCCCTCTTCCCCTGTCCCTTAGTGGCCCTCTTCCCCTGTCCCTTAGTGGCCCTCTTCCCCTGTCCCTTAGTGGCCCTCTTCCCCTGTCCCTTAGTGGCCCTCTTCCCCTGTCCCTTAGTGGCCCTCTTCCCCTGTCCCTTAGTGGCCCTCTTCCCCTGTCCCTTAGTGGCCCTCTTCCCCTGTCCCTTAGTGGCCCTCTTCCCCTGTCCCTTAGTGGCCCTCTTCCCCTGTCCCTTAGTGGCCCTCTTCCCCTGTCCCTTAGTGGCCCTCTTCCCCTGTCCCTTAGTGGCCCTCTTCCCCTGTCCCTTAGTGGCCCTCTTCCCCTGTCCCTTAGTGGCCCTCTTCCCCTGTCCCTTAGTGGCCCTCTTCCCCTGTCCCTTAGTGGCCCTCTTCCCCTGTCCCTTAGTGGCCCTCTTCCCCTGTCCCTTAGTGGCCCTCTTCCCCTGTCCCTTAGTGGCCCTCTTCCCCTGTCCCTTAGTGGCCCTCTTCCCCTGTCCCTTAGTGGCCCTCTTCCCCTGTCCCTTAGTGGCCCTCTTCCCCTGTCCCTTAGTGGCCCTCTTCCCCTGTCCCTTAGTGGCCCTCTTCCCCTGTCCCTTAGTGGCCCTCTTCCCCTGTCCCTTAGTGGCCCTCTTCCCCTGTCCCTTAGTGGCCCTCTTCCCCTGTCCCTTAGTGGCCCTCTTCCCCTGTCCCTTAGTGGCCCTCTTCCCCTGTCCCTTAGTGGCCCTCTTCCCCTGTCCCTTAGTGGCCCTCTTCCCCTGTCCCTTAGTGGCCCTCTTCCCCTGTCCCTTAGTGGCCCTCTTCCCCTGTCCCTTAGTGGCCCTCTTCCCCTGTCCCTTAGTGGCCCTCTTCCCCTGTCCCTTAGTGGCCCTCTTCCCCTGTCCCTTAGTGGCCCTCTTCCCCTGTCCCTTAGTGGCCCTCTTCCCCTGTCCCTTAGTGGCCCTCTTCCCCTGTCCCTTAGTGGCCCTCTTCCCCTGTCCCTTAGTGGCCCTCTTCCCCTGTCCCTTAGTGGCCCTCTTCCCCTGTCCCTTAGTGGCCCTCTTCCCCTGTCCCTTAGTGGCCCTCTTCCCCTGTCCCTTAGTGGCCCTCTTCCCCTGTCCCTTAGTGGCCCTCTTCCCCTGTCCCTTAGTGGCCCTCTTCCCCTGTCCCTTAGTGGCCCTCTTCCCCTGTCCCTTAGTGGCCCTCTTCCCCTGTCCCTTAGTGGCCCTCTTCCCCTGTCCCTTAGTGGCCCTCTTCCCCTGTCCCTTAGTGGCCCTCTTCCCCTGTCCCTTAGTGGCCCTCTTCCCCTGTCCCTTAGTGGCCCTCTTCCCCTGTCCCTTAGTGGCCCTCTTCCCCTGTCCCTTAGTGGCCCTCTTCCCCTGTCCCTTAGTGGCCCTCTTCCCCTGTCCCTTAGTGGCCCTCTTCCCCTGTCCCTTAGTGGCCCTCTTCCCCTGTCCCTTAGTGGCCCTCTTCCCCTGTCCCTTAGTGGCCCTCTTCCCCTGTCCCTTAGTGGCCCTCTTCCCCTGTCCCTTAGTGGCCCTCTTCCCCTGTCCCTTAGTGGCCCTCTTCCCCTGTCCCTTAGTGGCCCTCTTCCCCTGTCCCTTAGTGGCCCTCTTCCCCTGTCCCTTAGTGGCCCTCTTCCCCTGTCCCTTAGTGGCCCTCTTCCCCTGTCCCTTAGTGGCCCTCTTCCCCTGTCCCTTAGTGGCCCTCTTCCCCTGTCCCTTAGTGGCCCTCTTCCCCTGTCCCTTAGTGGCCCTCTTCCCCTGTCCCTTAGTGGCCCTCTTCCCCTGTCCCTTAGTGGCCCTCTTCCCCTGTCCCTTAGTGGCCCTCTTCCCCTGTCCCTTAGTGGCCCTCTTCCCCTGTCCCTTAGTGGCCCTCTTCCCCTGTCCCTTAGTGGCCCTCTTCCCCTGTCCCTTAGTGGCCCTCTTCCCCTGTCCCTTAGTGGCCCTCTTCCCCTGTCCCTTAGTGGCCCTCTTCCCCTGTCCCTTAGTGGCCCTCTTCCCCTGTCCCTTAGTGGCCCTCTTCCCCTGTCCCTTAGTGGCCCTCTTCCCCTGTCCCTTAGTGGCCCTCTCCCCTGTCCCATAGTGGCCCTCTCCCCCTGTCCCATAGTGGCCCTCTCCCCCTGTCCCTTAGTGGCCCTCTCCCCCTGTCCCTTAGTGGCCCTCTCCCCCTGTCCCTTAGTGGCCCTCTCCCCCTGTCCCTTAGTGGCCCTCTCCCCCTGTCCCTTAGTGGCCCTCTCCCCCTGTCCCTTAGTGGCCCTCTCCCCCTGTCCCTTAGTGGCCCTCTCCCCCTGTCCCTTAGTGGCCCTCTCCCCCTGTCCCTTAGTGGCCCTCTCCCCCTGTCCCTTAGTGGCCCTCTCCCCCTGTCCCTTAGTGGCCCTCTCCCCCTGTCCCTTAGTGGCCCTCTCCCCCTGTCCCTTAGTGGCCCTCTCCCCCTGTCCCTTAGTGGCCCTCTCCCCCTGTCCCTTAGTGGCCCTCTCCCCTGTCCCTTAGTGGCCCTCTCCCCTGTCCCTTAGTGGCCCTCTCCCCTGTCCCTTAGTGGCCCTCTCCCCTGTCCCTTAGTGGCCCTCTCCCCTGCCTTCCCTGTCCCTTAGTGGTCCTCTCCCCTGCCTTCCCTGTCCCTTAGTGGTCCTCTCCCCTGCCTTCCCTGTCCCTTAGTGGTCCTCTCCCCTGCCTTCCCTGTCCCTTAGTGGTCCTCTCCCCTGCCTTCCCTGTCCCTTAGTGGCCCTCTCCCCTGCCTTCCCTGTCCCTTAGTGGCCCTCTCCCCTGCCTTCCCTGTCCCTTAGTGGCCCTCTCCCCTGCCTTCCCTGTCCCTTAGTGGCCCTCTCCCCTGCCTTCCCTGTCCCTTAGTGGCCCTCTCCCCTGCCTTCCCTGTCCCTTAGTGGCCCTCTCCCCTGCCTTCCCTGTCCCTTAGTGGCCCTCTCCCCTGCCTTCCCTGTCCCTTAGTGGTCCTCTCCCCTGCCTTCCCTGTCCCTTAGTGGTCCTCTCCCCTGCCTTCCCTGTCCCTTAGTGGTCCTCTCCCCTGCCTTCCCTGTCCCTTAGTGGTCCTCTCCCCTGCCTTCCCTGTCCCTTAGTGGTCCTCTCCCCTGCCTTCCCTGTCCCTTAGTGGTCCTCTCCCCTGCCTTCCCTGTCCCTTAGTGGTCCTCTCCCCTGCCTTCCCTGTCCCTTAGTGGTCCTCTCCCCTGCCTTCCCTGTCCCTTAGTGGTCCTCTCCCCTGCCTTCCCTGTCCCTTAGTGGTCCTCTCCCCTGCCTTCCCTGTCCCTTAGTGGTCCTCTCCCCTGCCTTCCCTGTCCCTTAGTGGTCCTCTCCCCTGCCTTCCCTGTCCCTTAGTGGTCCTCTCCCCTGCCTTCCCTGTCCCTTAGTGGTCCTCTCCCCTGCCTTCCCTGTCCCTTAGTGGTCCTCTCCCCTGCCTTCCCTGTCCCTTAGTGGTCCTCTCCCCTGCCTTCCCTGTCCCTTAGTGGTCCTCTCCCCTGCCTTCCCTGTCCCTTAGTGGTCCTCTCCCCTGCCTTCCCTGTCCCTTAGTGGTCCTCTCCCCTGCCTTCCCTGTCCCTTAGTGGTCCTCTCCACTCCATGGTGTGACTCGTTATCTCTTGTAGCGTAGCGGACCACGGTACAGGAGCTTCAGTTTCCTGTACCAGGCCGGACTGACGGAAACTGCTCTCTCAATGAGCATTTCCTGTCAGTCTGGCCAGGTACAGGGAACTGTAAGGGACACTAAAGTCACCAGAACAACTACAGCTTATTGAGTTTGTTCTGGTGAGTAGAATCATTACCTTCAGGCTTTTTGCTGTAAACACTGTCTTTTCAGAGAAAAGGCAGTGTTTACATTACAGCCTAGTGATAACTTCACTGGCCACTCCACAGATGGCTGTTAGAAATCCTTCCTGGGTCATGGCTGCCTAAAATACATCCAAACATTCCGTATCTCCTCCCTCTACATGCAGACACTGAACTTTGCTCATAGAGATTCGTTGATTCAATTCATCTCTATGAGGAGATGCTGATTGGCCAGGGCTGTGTTTGAATCATGCTGGCTCTGCCCCTGATCTGCCTCTTTGTCAGTCTCAGCCAATCCTATGGGGAAGCATTGTGATTGGATCAGGCTACCACTTCTAATGATGTCAGCAGGCAGTGGGCAGGTCTAAAGGAAACAGTGACAATACAAGCCGCTCCTGTAAGTAAGATTTCTATATTTATGGAGGCATGAGACCACCAGGGGGCTAGATGGTTGTTTTGATCCTATAGGGTCAGGAATACATGTTTGTGTTCCTGACCCTATAGTGCTCCTTGGAGCTCCTGTACCGTGGTCCACTCTGCTTAGCCAAGCTACACTGAATGATTGGTAGAAGGGAGCACTATGCGCTTCCTGCCTGCCTGTCACTCGATTCTTGTGTCCCCAGTAGGAAGACTTGACTATCGGCTTCAAAGGAACTCTTTAGTCACCAAAACAACTTTAGCCTAATGAAGCAGTTTTAGTGTATAGATCATGCCTGTGCAGTCTCACTACTCCATTCACTGCTATTTAGGAGTTAAATCACTTTGTTTCCATTTTTGCAGCCCTAGCCACACCTCCCCTGGCTGTTATTGACACAGCCTGCATGAAACAAAATGGTTTCATTTTCAATCAGATGTAACTTACTTTAGAAATGTTTAGCTCCGGTTCTGTAAACTGAACTTTAATCACACACAGAAGGCTCCTGCAGGGTCTTGCAAACTATTAACAGAGCAGGAGATAGGAAATTCTAAATTAAACAGAATTTGCAAAAAGGAAGTGTAAACATTAGATGACTCTTTACAGGAAGTGTTTAGGAAGGCTGTGCAAGTCACATGCAATGAGGTGTGACTAGGGCTGCATATTCAAAGTGTTTTAACTCCTAAATGGCAGAGAATTGAGCAGTGAAACTGCAGGGGCATGATCTATACACAAAAAACGCTTCATTAAGCTTAAGATGTTCTGCTGACTATAGTGTCCCTTTAAATCAGAGCGTAATGTGTCCGCTCCATCCTCTAAACCAGAGTTTCTGTACTGCTCTATACAATTACTGGTTAACGATCTTGAAATGAACCAGCACAGAGTCAGTTTAGCTCTGGGTTTTTGTCATTCCCTAAGTTTCCAAAAAGAAACTTCACTTCACCTTCAAAGTATCCGTAATTCAATAACCTGTAGGATACAGTTCTTGCTCCCTGAAATTAGTTTTCCCTGACTTGTAGACTTCCAATCACAGCTTTTGTCCGCCAACTTTGCATCCAAAGCATTAGAAGAATAGTGACGTGTTTATTTAAAAAAATATATATTTGTTTTGCAGCAGAGCGAAGGTTTCAACAATACAATCAGAATAGATGTCTTTCAAATGTCAAGGGGAAAGTGCAAAGAAGGAATTGCGAGCATACAATTGTCCCCAAGCAAAGCTAGATAGAAGTACATGTTCAGAATACTGATGATGGTATATTTTGGTGCACAACATAAACTCACTAGGAGACAGTCCTGCGGCATGGCCTCTGTGGTGCAAATAAACCAGTGAGCACACGTGCTTTTTGTACCTAGCAAAATCTTTCTGTGGCAGCTGTTAATTTATGGATAACCAGAAATAAAATATGGTGGTAAATACATCAACCTGTGCGCTCACCCACAGTCTATTTATCATCAGCCTGAGTTTGCAGTTGCATTAGAGCAGGGGTAGGCAACCTTCGGCACTCCAGATGTGGACTACATCTCCCATAATGCTCTTACACCCATAGTGCTGGAAAACCAAAGCATGGCCTACCCCTGCATTAGTGGATGGTTAACAGAACAGAAATGCTGATACATTTGAATTTTAACTTGAGTTACATTTATTTTGTATTACTTAATTTATATACAGTTGCCCTGACGAGCAGAGCTGCCATCTAAATACCAGTCTGTGAACTCTTACTATAAAGATACAAGCGAAGCTTAACCCATGTAGCCGATTGCAGTGGTTATGGTGTTCTCATTGTTGGGGTGCAATTCCAAGCAGTTTGACAAAACCTTGAGCTCCTATAGCACCAAAATCCAACTCTGTCTCTGAGTTCTAAAATGACATGTCCTCATGTGATGACATGTCGATGGGTGTTGATCGCTGGGCCATGGTTACATGTCTTTTTTATTTTGTCCAAGATATTTTTTATAAATACCTGCTGTACTCTGTTATTACTTGTAATTCCCTGTGTGTTCCTTGGCAGTTAGATGGGACTCCTTTTCTTTGTAATCTGCTTTAAGTGGCGATGTGCCAAGAAGGCTAAGCCAGAACTGGAATTGCCAGTCCCTTTTTCCATTTTCATTATAGTTTTCCCATAGGTAGCCCCACTTTTCATAGAACTTGCTATGTTGGTGCTGATATTGTGAATATTAATATTGGAAATACAGGATAAGTAAGATTTCAATTCACACGCTCCTTTTTCCTGATCTTACTTTTCGTACTGTGAAACCATGTTAAATTCAGCAGAATATTACTTGCTTAAAGTTCAGAACAAAGAGTGAAACCATTCTATCTCTTGCATTGACACTATTGAAGAAAGGTGTCACTGGAGTGGCAGAGAAATGTGTGCAAGTGTTGCATGGAGGTATTCTAATGTATTCAGCTGAAGATGAAGAACATTCTGTGTTTCCCAATGACATCCTGCATCACTCTAGGGATGTACAATTCTGTGTCACATCAAAGATCAATTGCAGTGTAACTATGTCTTGTTAATTAGGTTTAATCTGTTTTCTTCAATGTTTAAGTGCACAGTGGTGATGATGGTTCTCCTCTGCTGCTAAATAGAATGATGGCTGTGTCTGGAAATGCTGACTTGTGCTTCTGTTTGAAAAACACATTACTGTGGCTTATTGTGAGATTATACCGAACGCTCACTTGTAAAGAGATTCATGTCAGTACTTCCTTCAGTGCAATACATAGTACACCCTCCGGTCACTGAGCGGCTATAAATTAGAAATTAAAACCTTTCCTGCTGCCAGCCTCAGTAGAACCTTTGGTTCATTTAGAGGGTTTGGACCACCTGCTACCTCTGCAAATATTTTCTTATACCCTACGAGGGGGGCACAAGGTGCAAACATGAATGTAGAATATACCTGCAGCATTGTTTTTGCCTGAATTACATTCCCCAATCCTCAATTATTGTAATAGTCCTTGGTTGCCAGGAGAATGCATAAGCAGAGGCTTACACACTATAAAATGGAGAAACAAGCCACCCGCGCTTTTGTTGTCGGGCAGCAGCCATACCTCCTCCTGGTTCATCCACGGCTGGCTGCAACTTTAATAGCAATCATCCCTTCAGGCTTTGTTATTTTCCAGACATGACGGCTGAGCTGATAGAATTGTTTTTCACACAACCTTGTAGCAGATGTTGTGCCCTGGCGCTGCTGTAAGAAATGTCGCACATTATTCACCGCTCCCTCCCAATCATCTCTAACCAGCTTCATAGCCGAACAATGTCTGCTCATATTTATAGTATGCGGAAATCCAACAAAATGGATAGGAAACGTCCGAGTTTAGCTCGCCTTGAAAAGGAGACTCTCGACTATGTATTTATATTATTGAATGGTGATTTGTTGAATAGATGCAGAACTAGAAGCATTTTCTTATTATTTTGTCTATAAGATGGTGCAATGCTAGATTTTCTTTCTTGTAAATCCAGTGCTTACTTACCGAAAATTCTTAGTGAATTCCAGACCCCGGTTTTGCAGCCTGCTGCTATGTTAATAAATATGTTGTATTCTACATATTGTACACCAAATAATATATATCCACCTACCTGGAATCATCCTAAATTTACTTATAATATGCCCTTTCTGTAATCGTAAAGCGCTGTGAGATATAAATGCCTTATGCTTACGTTCATTCTCGAATACAGTGGCCGTATCCCTGTCATTGTGTAGTTATTAGCGTGATATGCAGTAAACATTCTGTATAATGACACATTCTCATAGCACCCAATCTACTGAGTGAAAACAGGGCGATTCATTTCCAAAACATGTTAACATCCTATTCAGATTTAAATTCCCAAACGATATTACTATTATATTAAAGCTTTTAACCCAAGCTTGGTGCATCTAATCTAGTACTGCACCTGACAATCGTGTACCATTAGTTTGCTCAAGTCATGCTAAGCAGTAAATTGTGTGTGTTATAGAAAAAAAAAAAACTTTACTTTTAGTTAATAAAATGTCGACGTTTCAGCTCCCATCACAGAGCAATATACAGATATAGTAAAAACCAAAGAAAAGAAAATGTTACTTGCGCTTTCTCCTTAATCCCTATGCATATTTAGACAAATGGAGGTCATTTAGTTGCTCCAATGGCCATTGGAGGGATGCCCGCCTGCCAACGTCAAGGCAGACCCCCCCTAAGCGGGTCCTAACACTGACCCTTCAGCCTGCTTCCTTGAGCTTCTGGCAAAGGTATCTCTAATGAGACAGAAAGAAAAATACCCCTTTCTGTCTCATTAGAGATACCTTTGCCAGAAGCTCAAGGAAGCAGGCTGAAGGGTCAGTGTTAGGACCCGCTTAGGGGGGGTCTGCCTTGACGTTGGCAGGCGGGCATCCCTCCAATGGCCATTGGAGCAACTAAATGACCTCCATTTGTCTAAATATACATAGGGATTAAGGAGAAAGCGCAAGTAACATTTTCTTTTCTTTGGTTTTTACAATATACAGATATACATACACACACCCATATCATTTTATAAGAGCATTCTGAGCGGTGACATTGGACTTTTAGAATGGTAAAGCAGTGGTGATAATGTTGGTTTACGGCAACTAAATGCCTACATCTTAATATAGTGTTTTCCTGTTTATATATGGAAGGTAAATCCCTCCGCTGAGCACTCTGGGATTGAAGGGAATTGGGACCTTGAAGGGCTGAGGTTTGCTGCTGCCAGGAGGTGATTTGTGCTTAATTAACAGAGCCGCTTCAAGGTTTGCAAGCGTGACTGGCCCATATGAATATTTCAGCAGAAGACAGAGCAGCGGGAGGGAATCGGGATCGTATGTTCAGAAATCATGCAGGCTTGTACATCTATTATTGTGCTTTGAGAATCTGCCTTTACATACTCCTCTGGAATAATTCATACGGCTGCATCTTGGCAATGGTAGCACAATGCTCTGTGAAAAGTCTTGATGCCGATTAATTGCTCTTCAAATGAAAAAGGAGGTTCTGATAAAGCTCCTCGGCTGCTGCCACCATCCCACCCCCACTATTAAAGAAAAAAAAAATTCATAAAAATGTAATCTTTATGAAATACTTGCATTGACTGTGTTGGTTCTAACTCAGTGAAACGATTATCATAAGACAAAGTGACAAAGCTTGACATAAAGGAAGAGCTACTACTGTCAAATCCTCAGTCCTCAGGCAGAGCAAATATAGCAGTCTCTACTTTCTCAGTGTATCTCTTGACTGGGTTGGAATTCCAACTGTCAAAATGAGCATTTCATAAAGAGTCTACCTTTATAAAATACACATGTTTCATCGGGGGAGGGGTGACAGTGCCACTTTAAGCACCATAACCACTGCAGCTTATTGCAGTGACTTCAGTACTGCTAGCTTTCAGGGGGAATCAATGCAATGTTGTTAAATATGCCCATAGAATTTCCAGCTCAGTGCTCACCTGCTTCTCTGTGTCACAGATTGTCCTGTGGAACTTTTAACATTAGTGGCGTACACAAATAACAGCGTTTTGAACTGATCTAGAAATTTATTAAATGTGTTGGAAGGTTAATTTTTGCAACTTATTTTTGAATTGTGTATTTAGAGGGAAAACCTCCCCTGCTTGTGATTACAAGGCTATACTTTAAAAGAGGATTCGCATTTAGGAAGATGTGATTTCCCCTTCTGATCTAGCCCAGAAAAGCCCTTATCTCTTGGCTTGGTGACTTTCCCTAGTCCTTGTTCAGTTTTCCTCTGATAAGCCAGGGAATGAAGGCGGATAGGTTTGCAGATCGCCTAGTGCTTGTCATTCCTGACTTGACAGTTGTTTGAGTAATTAGGAGAGGGAGTGCAGGTAAAAGGGAAATTTAACTCCGAATGTGCTGAATGACCCATTGTATATTTTCATTTTCTTGCTAGCTGTGTTCCCTTTTATGTTATGCAAATGAAGAGGTGTCTTTTTACTGCGCATAGTGATATGTAAAGCCACACTCCAGCTAATACCACCAACTTTCTTAGTGATGTTTTCAAATGGAATAATCCTAAAAACCATAAAAACACCTTGATTATCACATATTAAAAGTTGCTAATCCTGCAACATCCCTGGCTGTTGCTGGAATTTAATCCCATTAACTGGAGTTAATAGTTAAACATCTGTAGAGCCGCAGGTCCCCTGCCTCCATTTTTAGCATGGTTTGAGAATTGCACTTAGCGTGCTGCCCAGGGAAACAAATTGAGGCATCGTGATGACCTGTGAGTGGTTTGGTCACTGTGTGATTGAAGCCCGCTTGGCCTGCAATAGTCTCCATGCAGCAGTAAGGCTGCACTCAATGATTTGAAAAGGGAACTATAAGCACTACAGCCCACTGCAGTGATTATGGTTTCAGCACGCCCCCTTGTGTCTCACCCCTGCTATATGTCCAACCGTTTCTGATCTGGTGGTCGTGGCCTACTGAGATCTACTTCTCTGTTACTGATTCAGAACTGCAGCTTAAACATACATTTCTCTCTATCTGCTAATGCCTGGGTCTGTGATACTCTGATATACACACCTATTGCAAAGCGTAAAAAAAATTACGATTTAGAAAGAGGGATTCTTAGGAGATGTGACTATGTAGCTAAACTAATTCTCCCCGTAAACAGGCCTTGATGTCCCTTTGGCCTATTGATATACATAACTGGAGAGTTCCCACGTATAGCTGTGGACAGTATTGTCCAATTTATTTATTTGTGGGTGTTCATTTTTTACTAATGTTGGTCCAAACGCTGCTCTTATTTTATCCCCTGGCAGTGATGATCTGCTAATTTAGCACGCATATAGTTAATGAAACCTGAGCCCTGAAAGCTCGCTTTGCTCTCCCCTGTTTACTTTTGCTGTTGAAGCCTGGTACACACACAGGCAATATGAACTATGTGCTGTAGGTGTGATACTAGCGATAAGCACCTGCAGGTCGGTGTCAGTTGGTGCCTCCCTCGATGTCCTGCCCGAGGTAGCAGGGCTGCACATGAATGCCAGATAAATGAGTATAAACTGATCTGAGCAGGGCTGCTTGTGCTTGGCGCGTGCAAATCGCAGGCTGGACTTGGCTGCAGGTAACTTTTTTTGTTCACTATTTAGGTCGTCCACGTTCATTTCTAGGCTATATTCATGGATTATGGGTTTCAAAGTGCAGTGATTCTGTTTTTGCTGATGCTATGTTACTTTGGGATGTGTAGCTCTCCCCCCAGACTCGATATTACCCTACAGATAATCTCAGTCTTCTTTCTGATCCCAGGTACACATTGATCATGATTACATGCTATCTTGATTCAGATCTTAAATGTCCTCTCCCTTCTGTAGAAATCATTGTTCTAATCCCGTGGGGTGATAATAATCTGATTACATTCTTGTTTATCCCTAGGGTAGTCCAAATATTCATCTGTAAACCTGCTTTGTTCTATTTGCTTTAAATCCAAGGTTTAGATTTTATCGGTGGAAACATATCGATACAGGTTGACTATTGAAAGAATGTTTGAGAACTCATTTTTATAGCGAAACTTTTCCTACTGAGATGAGGTGCAGCTGATTGTGGCCTACATGAGCTGGATACGTACAATGTTTAACACTAAACGTTTTCAATGACCATTGCAGGTGCAAAGTGAAAGCTGCATTGATTAGAACTGCAAGATTATTTTGTTCCTCTCCTATTAGGCAAATTTGTTCTTTAAACTTTTTATTTGGAACTCGATAAATCAAAAGTGAAAAACTCCAAAATCTTCTATGTTTTGTTATCATGGAATAAATTAATCACTAAACACTAGCATCTTATATTTATGAATATATTTTGAATGGATTGCGCTGTTGAAATGTCTTGCTTTAATGTGTCTTAGATGGAGCTGAAGTACAAAAAAATAAAATGGGATTCTCCGCTGTTTACTTTATTTATAGTGAAAAGTAAAAGATGTTCAGAGAGCTGTACGTTGCAAAATGCATTATATTTGGATGCATTTTGGTACTGCATTATGTTCGCATTAATTCCGGGATTAGAAGTACAGTATGTTTTGTAATCGATTTTAAATATTCTATGCAAAAACCAGCTGTAGTTGGAGTGTATTTTATCATTTTTGTCTATTTTCTTTGCAGGGTGAACTCATTACTTTCTACTATTACTGGAAGAAAACGCCTGAAGCAGCCAGCTCCCGTGCTCACCGTAGACATCGTAGACAGGCAGTCTTCCGCAGGATTAAAACCCGTACCGCCACTACCCCTGTAAACACTCCCTCCCGACCTCCGTCCAGTGAATTCCGTGAGTATTTGCAAATATGCTGAGATTTTTTATCTCTTGGTAAAATGATTCATGGGGAATTTTTAAAATAAAAATATTAAACTTGGGGCGGGGCCTGACCTTCATGTCGGATGGACGTGCTTTAGAGTGCTCCTCGCCTATCCTCTAATATTGGGGGATTAAGCGATTTATTTTTGCTCTCAAAGAGTGATTAGTAGAAACTTACCTTATCTCAGACTTGGCTGGTCCACCTTAGAACGGCTGATAACTACATGATAACTGCACTAACAGAATACACAGCGCGGCCTGGTGAGTGCATCGAACGGGAGAGGCGGCCGATCTGCCACAACCTCAAACCCAGCAGAACCATTCTGGTGCCCCGTTATCCCCCCCCCTCTCCTCCCTTTGGGCCGGTGAGGGTGATCTTGGTCCCCACCTTATACCGCATGATTAAACAGACATAGTCTCATTCATTATGGCGGACGCGGCGTGCCCACTTGACACAACAATGAATGAGCTGACATCATGTCTAAACTAGACAAAATTTTCATAGATTTCTGGGGGAAGCTGAACGAGTGCCTGCACCTACCTGCTCGGCGGGGGCCACATGGCCGCTCTCCACAGAGAATACCCACGAGCACCCAGCAAGAGATAGTGGCTCCAGCCTCTGAGCGGGCCCAAGGATGGCGGAGGCGACCAGAACAGCTCAAGGCAGAAGAGGCTGAACACAGCCCATCATCCAAACCAGGTACACGGGGAACATATCTCGAGACTTCCCGAGAGGCTGAGATAACAGGGGGGACATCAAAGCCATCACTGGGACCACCTCACCACCCCAACTGGTTAACATATCTGCCTCCACATGGGCTTCTGTGCCCGAAGAATGCCATACTAAAGTGTGACAATGTTCTGCCCCTGGAGGTATAGGTTGATCAGGGTTCTGGGACTGGGACTCTCGACATTTTGTCATCCATCAATTTACCTTCAATAAGAGTCAAAGCAGAGCACTTGTTTTATTGTATGTATTGTTTTCCTCTTGCTCTATATTTTAAATTTGCCTCTCACTAGTCATACAGGCATGTATTTTCCAATAGATCATCCTAGGGACTACTGGGTGGATTATTCTGCTTTTGTTCTATGTAACAGTTCTATGTAATTGCCTTATTTAATTATACCCATTACTAGCAGAGCTGGACCATCCATCTGCCTAATTCCTTATGATACATCTTTAGCCTCCTCCTTTAAAGGCAAGAAATGGCAGCATTCATAGTTTTATTTTATTTTTTTATTCCTTCGCCCTTGCTTTGAGAACATTTATTCAGCAGTTTACATAACAAAATGAGGCATTGTTCACCTACGCACCAAATCTTGCTATATGTTCTTATGACTTGTTCAGATGTATACCTGCTCTCAGTGGATTGTAACATCTCTTATGTCCCAATAAGAATTTATATTTACAAAAAGAACTGCTAATCTTAACATGATGCAAATGTAAAACAGGCAATGGGTTTAATTTCAGTGGAAAGTCCTGTCTGCACTGCTCCAAAGTACATAAGAATGCTTTCTCCACCCCTGGGCCGTTTGAAACATGTTTGTTTTCAGATTGCTAAGTATATCAGTGGGGGAAATATCTGTAACCATGTTATTGTAGTCCCCTGGGCTGCCCACTGTATTTTAGAAAAGGACTAATAGCACTATAGAAAAGGACTATGCTGGGATCAGAATTATGTTTGATTTACTTGCCGAGGATGTGTTAAAGCACCTTACAGAGGGCTTAATTATCTTTATTTAACAGATTTTCTTCACCTCCCACACGTACAGGGTTCAGTACTGATTCCAGAGGGGAAATTTTCTTTCTCTGGAGAAGGGCAGAGACAGAAATGTTATCACGTTTCTCTCAGACATGCCCATTAACCCCCCTCCCACTCCCTCAATGCTTGTTTCATTTTTATTTGTTTTTCTTAATTTAGTGTTCTTTGAAATCATTGCAGGATTCCTGTTATAGGTGACCTAACTAAAAGGGGAAATCCACACCACCACATGTGAGATGTGTCTGTCTATCTGTACGATCACGTAGTGATTGCTCTTTCACCAGGGATTTATGAGCTGTAGCTGTTTTTAAAATACGCATTTTCCAGGTCCGTTGGCTAGCTTCAGCCATGGCTTTTCATCCCCATGGAACGTGGCAGCTTCTAAAAACAAGTCCCTGCCTCTTCATTAATCTCTCAATATGTTAAACTGCCTGCTCCCGCCTCCCCCTGATTAAAGGGAATTGGCAATTACTTCCACTGAATGATTTTTACATAAGTATTCTGATTAATAACAATTAACAGTCAGTTAAGTTTCATAGCCTGCCAGGCATTGGTAGCAGTGACTGCTGACAGCTACAGGTGGGATTAGCAGCTGCAGCTGTGCTTTTGTTACAAATCGTGTTTGCATTTTCTTTGGTTTCCTAAAGAAGGATCCAAATTTAATTGCAGTCATTGAATGGTCCATGTACGTTATGTCTGTATAGATCTGTGATTGGCTCTAAGAGTTTTGGAAGGGTATAGTGTTCCTTGATCACGTTGCAGTTTATAGCCGGTAGATTAGAAGGTCAGGATTAGGTGATGTCTCATGTCATACTGTTATTTTACCCTCTCTCTTGTTTTGGAAGTCTGTTCTCTACGTAGATATGTCTGTGAGTCCATAGCGGGAATTATTTGTGATTTAGTAAAAAGTTCTATTGTAGGAAGGAATTCACCTGTAAAAGCTATACTTATATGGTGTGCATCAGTAATGGTTGATGTTTGCATCCACAGTAGTTATAGAATGTTTCCAGAATTCTCAGCGAGCTGAGCATCATGGGAAAACGCAGCGCTCGGCAGCTTGGGTGCTCCTGTTTATCTGTCTGAATTACAATTATATCTCTGTAATGAAATTACTGAAATCAATATGCAGATATATGTAGGGCTGTTTAAAGCCAGGTAGCTTTAACGTAAATGTTAACTGTTCCATTTTATATCCATTTCAGTTAGATGTATCCTTTCTAGTCTACCTAGAACAACTGAAAGGCTATAAAAATCAAACTGAGTTCAACAATTCTTTACTTGGCATTAATTTGTTCTATATGAGATGAATGCGCAAGCAAAAAATGTAATGTCGAAAAAAAATATTGCTAACAGGAAAAAAAAAAAAAAATCTTTCACTTATCCAACTACTAAAAAACTGTGACCTCCAGCACCATGACCATGCCAGTGATTTGAAGTAGTGATGGTGCTCGGAGTTTGGGGTGAAATGCTAGACATAGATATATATTCCTTTGCTGCGGAGTTATGCTACTTCTGGCAGTGTCATTAACCACACCAAAACAAGAGTTCTGGCAACTGACACATTAAATGTCTGCCGTCACCGCGCTCAGCATGCTGGGGACAGACAACCAATGGAGGCAATCTGATTAAAGAATCACTTAGAGACTAACTCGGTAAAGACCTGATGAAGAAATATGAGGCACTTACAGGGAAGAGTAATAGACATAGGTAATTAGAACGTGAGGGCGGGTTCTAGGATGGCCACATATTTTATTTATTTTTTTAACCCTTCCAGTGCCAGAGAAACTGCACAACCATCTCCGGCAATCAAATTGTTACGATGGTGTGATGTGGTCCTACAATGTGTTACACAGAATAGCAGCCCTGCTGGTTTTTGTACAGGGGTTGTTTTCCAGTCTATAATTCTCTTCCAGTCCTTAATTCCCATGCATTCCTTTAAATAAAGCAAGATTGTTATTTTAAGTGAAACTGTGGGAGCTTGCTAAATGTTCCCTTTGCCCCTCTGTTTTCAAACTCACAAGAAAGAACTTACCTAAAAATCCGTGGCCTGCTGATCATCTGTGAGAAATTCAGCCAATGCCGCCACAGACACCACACACAGAGCTCTATTGGAGCAATATGTGAGCCAATTTAAAACTGTTTAATAAATATTCCAAATTGCATGCAAAATAATGGTCAAACCATACGAATGATGCTGTCGGAGTAGCTCTGGTGGTTGCATGATCCTGTTTGATGCTTGCCGTAATAGCTTGCTTTGTTTCTTTCAGTGGATTTAAGCTCGGCAAGTGAAGATGATTTTGACAGCGAAGATAGTGAACAAGAGCTGAAAGGTTATGCTTGTCGTCACTGCTTCACTACCAGTACGTAAACCAGTGTGAATTCATTCTGTATGCCCATTTAAGGGTTTGTACATTCAGTGAGCTGGAGAGTACAATTCATTTCTGGGGACAATTTTCAATATGTGCAAACATTTTGTTTAAGCAGTTATTCTGAAGAAATCTACCATTTCTTAAATGTGATATTTTGCTTATTTCTCAAGCAGTTTGAGAATAATTTCTGCTTGTATAGTGTGTTCTATGCGTGTTTCAGAATTATTCCCACCTCATACGCATTTCAGACTTGTTAAGTTAAAATTAGTAGTCCTGATACTAGTGAGGCCAGGCAGCTTTAGTATACCCTCCAGGAAGGATTTTTTTTTTTTTTTTTACTCACCAGAACTAAATATTCACTCCCCAATGACTAGTGAAAATGTTGGGCCCTGTTGTTGAAGGGGCACAATAGTCACCAAAACAACTTTAGCTTAATGAAGCGGTTTTGGTGAATAGATCATGCCCCCTGCAGTCTCACTGCTCAATCCTCTGCTGTTTGAGTTAAATCACTTTGTTTATGCAGCCCTAGCCACCCCTCCCTGTATGTGACTTACACAGCCTTCCTAAACACTTCTTGTAAAGAATAATTTAGAGTAATTTAGAATTTCTTATCTCCTGTTTATATAGCTTGCTAGACCCTGTATGTAATTAGAATTCAATTTACAGAGCAGGAGATAAAAGCTAAGTTACATCTGACTGAAAATGAAACCATTTTGTTATCATGCAGGCTGCCAGTCAGAGCCAGGGGAGGTGTGACTAGGGCTGCATAAACAGAAACAAAGCGATTTAGCTCCTAAATGGCAGAGAATTGAGCAGTGAATTTTCAGAGACGTGATCTGTACACCAAAACCGCTTTATTAAGCTTAAGTTGTTTTTGGTGACTAAAGTGTCTCTTTAATAATTTATTTTTCCACTTTGTAGGCAGGTTTTTAGGTTGTGTTTTTGTTCTTTTATATTATTGTTAACAAGCAGGTGAAGAAACAAAGCAAAATGGCTGTTCCTGAGTAGTTCTTGTTGAACATCTTAGTCCCAAGTTTTTTTTTTTTTTTTTTTTTTTTTTTTTACACAAGTGACACTTTGTTCCTTGCCTTAAACTTGAAAACTATTGTGTTGCTCACTTGTTGTATTCTCAACTTGCAGCTTCTAAGGACTGGCACCACGGAGGCCGAGAAAACATTCTCCTGTGCACCGATTGCAGGATTCATTTTAAGAAATACGGCGAATTACCACCCATTGAGAAACCTGTGGATCCCCCTCCGTTTATGTTCAAACCGGTAAAGGAAGAAGAGGATAGTCTCAATGGGAAGCATAGCATGAGGACTAGAAGAAGCAGAGGCTCGGTATGCATTGCAGACGGTTATATATGATGTATGGAAATGCACATGTTTACCCTCGGTTGCCAAACCCTTGAATACATTGTTCAGAAGACTAGGGGGGTTACAGACTTGTAATAAAAATAAAAAAGGGGGGGGAGCTTTTTCCCACACATAACGGTTTATCATAGAAACAGACGGGGCAACACTGTAATGTTAAAAATAAATGTTAGATTGTTCTTTATTAGTACAGCGTACCAGGAATATTTGTTTATTCCATGTGTTTTTTCCATATTGAATAGATGTCTACATTACGCAGTGGACGTAAAAAGCAGACTGCCAGCCCAGACGGCAGAGTTTCCCCTATAAACGAAGACATACGTTCCAGTGGTCGAAACTCTCCAAGTGCAGCCAGCACGTCCAGTAATGACAGCAAATCCGAGTCCTCAAAGAAGCCTTCAAAGGCAAGTAGTTGGCCAATCACACATTGTGGAGCTTGGAAGATTAACAATGTCAAAGTTGTCCCTCTTTCTGAAATAATACCAATGCCCTCTTTTCTGTCCCATTGTTGTCCCTCTTCCCTTGAAGATCATAATGTTGATGTTTTTGTATGTCACAAGTACTGACCGTATTGTATGTTTAATTGCAAACATTTTAGAAACCACACCCCCTAAAACAAGTCTTTCTTTGGCCATTTAAAACATTGTGTAGTACGCACTCAATCGCTGCTGTAAACATATTTGTCTATAAAGGATTAAGTTTTGAGAAAATTGATCAGCATGGCGATTGTTTCACTTTTCAAAATTTGCCTTGGCGATGCTCATTATACATTATTTCCATTGTGCTTTCTATGCAGCACTTCATCTGCTAACTATCTTTTCTTTTGATCTAGAAGATTAAAGAAGAAGCCTCATCTCCACTGAAGAGTGCCAAACGTCAAAGGGACAAACCAGTGTCTGATACAGAGGAGACAGACCGGTCTAGTGTGAAAAAATCCAAAACACAAGTGAGTTACGCAATACTGTCACACTGACCACAGCTTTTCCTCTAAGCTGCATAGCTATTTAAAGTGAATCTTTTATCCAGAACTTGTGTAGATAAGATCGGTTTTGGGTATTGTAGTTGATATATTTAACTTGAGAACTCTTTCTCTTTTAATAAAATGGCTACTGCAATTGAACGGAAGGACTGCAAACATGCACCAGCTATTACATGGAGCACAGCCATAATGGCAGTCCTCACTTGTATTGCAGCCATGTTGGCAGTCCTCACTTGTATTGCAGCCATGTTGGCAGTCCTCACTTGTATTGCAGCCATGTTGGCAGTCCTCACTTGTATTGCAGCCATGTTGGCAGTCCTCACTTGTATTGCAGCCATATTTGTAGTCCTCACTTGTATTGCAGCCATATTTGTAGTCCTCACTTGTATTGCAGCCATATTTGTAGTCCTCACTTGTATTGCAGCCATATTTGTAGTCCTCACTTGTATTGCAGCCATATTTGTAGTCCTCACTTGTATTGCAGCCATATTTGTAGTCCTCACTTGTATTGCAGCCATATTTGTAGTCCTCACTTGTATTGCAGCTATATTTGTAGTCCTCACTTCCAGCTGGTGGCAAAGAGATTAAATTATTTAAATATGTCCTACGAATTAGGCTAGCACAGTGGATCGTTTGACCAGTGGTGGTCAAAAATGTAGAATCTGACCCTTCCTTACCACTTTTCATTTTTTCTTTTGGGCAGATGGGAGTGGGGGATGAGCTTTTTCTGGATTCTTTGTTGTTGTTCTATAAAGAGAAAGAAAACATGTAAATTGTATTCTAAAGAGACATGATAGGCACCCAGATCACTTCATCTCGTTTTAGAGAAATTGCAATGTCTACATTGCAGGGTTAAGACTGCCTCTAGTGGCTGTCTCTTAGCCGAGGTGGGACACTATAGTTTTAGAAATTCAGTTTTGTATTCCCAACACTATAATGTTCCTTTTAACGCAACCCTAACTTGTTCTTCAGTGTTCTTTTTTTATTTGTGCGGTTGTGTGTTCTGCTAGCATTTAAAAACAAAAAAAAACAATTTTTTTCTGTTGTTTCAGGAGATCAGTCGACCAAACTCCCCATCAGAAGGAGAGGGTGAAGGAGAGGGCGAAGGAGAAGGGGAAAGCTCAGACAGTCGAAGTGTCAATGATGAGGGTAGCAGTGATCCTAAAGACATTGACCAGGATAATCGCAGTACATCTCCCAGCATTCCTAGTCCCCAGGACAATGAAAGTGACTCTGACTCCTCAGCCCAGCAGCAAGTTTTGCAGCCACAAAATAATGCACCAGTATTGGTTCCTCCCCCTGTATCTCCAGGACCTTTACCACCAGTTGTACCTCCAGTTCACAGCATTGCACCTGCTCAAATATCTCCATCTCCATCCCTTCCTCCTTCCCAGCCTCCTCAACCACCATCACTTTCACTAGTTCCAGCTCCAACTTTACACCCTCAGAGACTTCCCTCCCCTCACACAGCCATACAACCCCTCACGGGATCACAACCGGAGCCACAAACTCCTACACCTGTTCAGCTACACCCACCATCTCCACACCATGGACCAGTACCATCCATGCCTCATAATATGCCATCACAACCCATCCTACAGTATCCTGGCTCTTCTCCACCTCAGCCCTGTCCCTCTCAGGTCTCTCCATTGCCACAACCCTCACCTCACACTTTTCCTTATACCTCTCAGGGACCTCCAACATCTCAGTCATCTTTGCAAACACCCTCTCAACCCCCCCGGGAGCAGCCTTTACCTCCTGCACCACTGGCTATGCCTCATATCAAGCCACCTCCAACCACCCCTATCCCTCAGACTCCTACTCAGCCCCACAAACATCCTCCTCATTTACAAGGACCTTCTCCATTCTCCATGAATACCAACTTACCACCACCCCCTGCTCTTAAACCCCTCAGCTCACTGCCTACTCATCATCCTCCTTCTGCTCATCCTCCACCTCTGCAGCTTATGCCACAGAGCCAGCAACTTCAGGCCACTGCAGCACAACCACCTGTCCTGACTCAAAGCCAAAGCCTTCCCCAGACTCCTGGGCATCCTCAATCAGGGCTTCATCCAGTTCCTCCCCAGCCTTCTTTCCCTCAGCATCCATTTATACCTGGTGGACCACCATCCATCACTCCACCAACCTGCGTTCCTACTTCTGCTGCGCCAAACTTGTCTGCAGCTTCTCCAAATGTCCAGCCTCCTCCACCTGTCACATCTTCCACTAGTGCTTCAGGGGTTTGCATTCCTGTGGTTTCCCCCTCTCCGAATCCACCTCCACTGCCACCAATACAGATCAAAGAAGAAGCACCTGATGAAATCGAGGAACCAGAAAGTCCTCCACTTCCTCCTCGAAGTCCATCTCCAGAACCCACCGTGGTTGATGCACCAAGTCACGCCAGTCAATCTGCAAGGTATTCAGTGGTTTGGGGTTAGAAAATATCAGCTGTCTTTGCTACTATCTATATCTAAACTTGGGTCACGTTTCTACAGATTTGTATAGTGTATGTTAACCACTTGAGGGAGAAATGTTACATAAATTAAGATTTGTTTCTGAAATTCTACCCTACACAGTTCTGAAGTTGTTTAAGTGTACGCTAGATTAATTTGTAAGGGAAAAAAGGAAAGTTGGGCTATATCCTTAATTTTATGTATTGCTTGATTACATCCAATGTTTAACACCTTTACACACTACAGTGGGGAGTGGTATTAAAGGAGCAATCCCGATACTTACTAACCCATTTTGTAATTCATTATGTAGAGAACACATTTTAAAAATATACAGAAACAACCAGTCCAAAATAATTTTCAAAAAGATACTCGGAAAGTTGCTGCATTTTGTGGAAAACATAATGTGATTATCCACTTTGTGCTGTGTCCGCCAGGAAGTATCAATCAGGAGCCTCTCGTTCTGCTCCTTGGAGTCTGACCTGTTTAACCCAGCATTGCAGTCATTAAAGTGAAGATGGAGCAGTAACTGTTTAGCTTAACTCTCTTTCCGAAGATTAAAAATATGATGGTCATAAGCTTACACACAGATATCTTGTCTATGTGTCTGTCTTGTAGGCCGTCTCAAACTGTGTGTTTGCAGTTTTATAGATGAGATTTTCATACTCTCCAGTGCACAACCTCATCATAGAGCAGGCGTTTTCTGTTATTTGTAGTTCAAGAATTATTGTTCTGCTTATGAAAGCTGTTAGCTTAACTACAACTCCCATAAGCCTGTGTGGTGCTACTGTACCCCTGTTACCGAGTACTGTTGGTTATTGAGGGAGGAACATAAAACTGACAGTACACTGTACTGTTAGAACAGTTACCATCAAAAAGGACTAGGGATGCACCGAAATTTTGGCTGAAAATGGGCCCATCCCATTTTGGCACAGAGACTTTCAGAGTGGGAGGGGTTTCTGCCTCGTCACATGACTCGAGTGCGCCAGATCCAGAGCTGCCTTGGCGCGAGCCAGCCAGTTGAAGGCTGTGCAGAGAGTCTAGGTAAGGAGGATCCAGTGTCTGTGGTACCAGCCAGCACCATGCCAGTGGAACAGCTAGACACCAGCAACGGTGAGTGGAACAGGAAACTCTCCGGCTGCTGTGGACTCCACTTCCCATGGTGCCCAGTCACAGATCACTTCTTTGGTTTGCTGAGCGTGATGGTTAGCGCAGTCCTATAGAGATTTGGTAGGAATGGCAGCCCTCTCCAGCAGCCAGTTCCCCAATCAGACTTCCCAGGGGCCCCATGTTATCCCATGGCTGCAAGGAGAAGTGTGTGCGACTAGTTCTGGGCTGGGAGGCATTTTACTCAATTGTCTAATATCGTGTATTTAGTGCAGGAATGGCCCTTCTCTGACAACCATATTCACCATGGTAACAGACTGGGGGTTCTGTAAAAAAAAAAAAAAAAAAAAAATATTCTGAGGCAAACTTCTAAAGATGAAAAATTTTCATCAGGAACATTAATTTAAATTACATAGTGACGGCTCCATTTACTAAACTCTGCCCTGGAATTTGTGTCCATCGAACATTCTGCCTCAGAGTATTAGTAACATTGTGTGAAGTTCTATGTCGGAATATTCAACATGTCTGCCTGTTGAATGCACCTGTAGAGACTGAGCATGTGCCATGCATATTGAATGAGAAATGCATTTTTTTTTAATAACTTGTGGGAGGGCAGTAATAACACACGTCTGTTGCATTATCTAATTGATTTTTCTGCAATGTGCATAAAACGTGTGCCTATTGAGGGAGTTTTGTATTTAATTATAGTGTGGCATTGCATAAGGTTTGACATGTGCTCTTATTGCAATTAAATGGGTCTTACTTTATACCCTTTTATGTTAAACTCATAAGTATATTATTACTGTGTGTTAGCTTTTAATTTTGTTATAAAAATCATTAAAAAATCTAATATTGATAAAAATCTAATATAAAAATGGAGGGCAGATGTAAGATGCAGATTTAAATGTTTTGCCATTTTTTCATATATCTATGATGCATTACAAATAATATACACAATCATAGGAACAGTATAGTGTTAAGAATACAAATGTGTATTTTTAAGTCACCATTTAGGTGACCCGGCCCCCAACGGTAGGGTTAAAAAGGTGATTTTACTTCCCTTGTCTCCCTCTCCGCACTGCTCTGAGAGGGAGAAAAGGTAAGAGGCTCTGCCTCTTTGACTGAAATCATTGAGATCGATGATCCTTAGGAAAGTATTGGAAGGCTAGTGTGCATGTGAAGCAATACCCCAATCTGCGACAATCAGATGGTCTCTATGAGACCGTCTGATTGAAATAGTGGATATTTACTCCACTTTTTTCGCTGAAGCACTTCTAGTGGCTGTGGTTATGACACCTTTAGAGGTAGGTTAACCCTGCAACGGAAACACTGCCGTTCCTGCAGAAATCTGGGGGACATGGTACCCAGACCACTTCATTGACGTGAAGTAGTCTGGGTGCCTATAGAGTCCCTGTTAGCATGAATGTACATTTCACTTGCCATATCCTTCTGTAATGTTTATGCAAAAAAAAAAAAAAAATTGTTTTTGTGATTGCAGGTTTTACAAACATCTTGATCGTGGCTACAACTCCTGCGCAAGAACGGATCTCTATTTCATCCCATTATCAGGCTCAAAACTGGCAAAGAAAAGAGAGGAAGCTGCAGAAAAAGCAAAGAGAGAAGCTGAACAAAAAGTGAGAGAGGAACGTGAGCGAGAGAAGGAGAAAGAAAAGGAGAAGGAAAGGGAACGAGAAAGGGAGAGAGAGGCTGAAAGAGCAGCGGTATGTGTGTTTATAGAATTAATAAGCAGCTGGGTTCAAGGATTTCTTAGAATTTTGTTTGTATTCTAAAGGTATTACTCTCAGAGCAGTACAGAAAAAAAACAAAACGATGATGTACATTTTGTAAGTTTTTTGTGAATCACCCCCAAAAAATCAGTGTCTAATTTTAATTTATTTTCTCTCTCTAAGCAGAAGGCATGCACCTCACATGACGGGCGTCTTGGAGAGTCTCAGATGGGTTCAGCTCACATCAGACCTTCGTTTGAGCCACCAACGACCATAGCTGCTGTTCCTCCGTATATAGGTCCAGATACACCAGCCCTACGCACTCTGAGTGAATATGCTCGACCTCATGTCATGTCCCCCACCAATCGCAATCATCCATTCTTCGTCCCTCTCAACCCCAATGACCCACTTTTGGCTTATCACATGCCAGGTTTATATAACATGGACCCTAACATGCGGGAAAGAGAATTACGTGAGCGGGAGCTCAGAGAACGTGAAATTCGTGAGAGGGAACTGCGGGAAAGGATGAAACCTGGTTTTGAGGTGAAACCCCCTGAGCTGGATCAGCTCCATCCTTCAGCCAACCCTATGGAACATTTTGCTAGGCACGGTGCCCTCACTCTTCCACCTTCGGCAGGACCACATCACTTTGCTTCTTTCCATCATGGCTTAAACCCTCTTGAGAGGGAAAGACTGGCTCTGGCAGGACCACAATTGCGGCCAGAAATGAGTTACCCAGAAAGACTGGCAGCCGAGAGGATACACGCAGAGCGTATGGCATCACTTACTAATGACCCTTTGGCCAGACTTCAGATGTTCAACGTCACTCCTCATCACCACCAACACTCGCACATACATTCACACCTTCATCTTCATCAGCAGGACCCATTACATCAAGGTGAGCCAGAGTTGGTGAGGAATATCATATGAAACATCAACTTTCCCAACTGCCCGATAAATGTTTTAATGCTTAAAGTATCCAAATCTATAACACTCTCCACCCATGGTTTCCCATTGGGGCCAACAAAAATACTGTCTTTAACCCCTTAAGGACCAAACTTCTGGAATAAAAGGGAATCATGACGTGTCAGACATGTCATGTGTCCTTAAGGGGTTAAAGTTTGTGCATGTCAAAGCTCAAATACCAAGTAGACTAGTCTGTCTCTTATAGATGTTAGTGACTGAAATCTGATTTTAAATTCTAATAGAGATTAAGGCATACTTGACAACATATTCATAGATCGTTCTAAAGTGTCAGGCAACTGACCCTGCAACACCAATATCTGTATCATTTTCAATCTGGATCTTAAAGGGTTTCTCCAATAGCCCGCTGTAGTGGTTATGATTCTAGGAGTGCCCTAGGCCGGTTCCCTGATAATGGAACAAGCCATTTAGTAATGGTTTAGTTTAGTAGCGGTCATAAGATTGATTTCCAATTTCTCCAGAGTAACCAATGCTCAAAGGAATTGCGGAGCCCTGCAGGGACCCAGGTAAGAGGGCACTGGTTACTCTGAAGAAACTGGAAGCCAATCCCCTGACAGCCTCCAACCAATGAATGGCCCACCGTGCGTTAAGATTTGCACAGAATTGACATTAGCCAGACAGGAACTTTTGTTTCGGGCTGGCTAATGACACCCCAATGATGCTGCTGGATATGGAGTTACATGTGCGGCAGCAAAGGGAATAAACTCTGTAAGTGCAATGTTTCATACTGAAGTGGTCATGGTTCTTGGAGTAACCCTATATGAAAATTTTATAATGCCTAGCTAGAACACTAGATTCCGTTTTAAATTCTTAGATTATTTTAAAATCTTGAATCCTATAGAAGTTAAATGGGTTCTGTACAGTACATTCCAGTTAGCAGGGATCTACTAGGGGAGTTTTGTATAGTGTTTCTGTACAGTGCAGCATCATTACAGTGTCATATGGTTAGATGGGTTCAGTAAGGTGTTGTATGGTTTATATGGGTTTTCCATTGTTATATAGTTAGAGAGGGGTCTTTTGCAGTGCCCCATATGATTAGAAATGTCTGGTAATGTGCTATCTGGTTAGAGGAGTCCTGTTTGCTTAGAGGGGGTTTTGGAAGATTCTGTAACTTTATTAAATCTCACAAACCATGAATTGAGCTAATTTCCAATTATTAAATCACAAGTTAGTTGGAATTCATGCCTTTTAATAAAATATATCCCTAAGTGATCAGCTACATGTTCCTCAAAACCCCAGCTTTGTAAAATACAATTAATATGAACATTGAAAGACCAGGAACGACTGGAGAAACTGATGGTGATCACAATGTACCAAGTTAAAATGTTTGTCATAGATTTGGTTTTAATCCATCATTTTTGAACCCAGTATTTTGTAATGTTGCATATAAAAACATTGGCATGGTGGGCAAATTAATAAAGGATAATAGACAAAAAATTAGTTTAAGCCATTGTTAAAAAAACAAAAACGAAATCCGGATACAGAAACAAATTGATTCTGAATGAATCTTACCTGTAGTTTCCAATTCGCAGGAATTTTACTTAGAGAAACTGGGTATAAAAGATAATGCCTTCGGAATATTTGTGGAGTGCAGGTATGGTCTAGAATTGTTAATCGGCCAGGACAGTTGCAGAATAGTCTGTTACTGTTGGTTATTCTCGGTGGTATTTATTTTTCTATTTCTGGCCTGCCCCCTCCCCTTAATATTTTTGCTCTGTAAACACACAAACCCAACACCCACTACTCTATGTAATGTCATCACATATAACTGTATTACCCCATTAAGGTTTGCTGATAGTTGTAGTTAAAGGAATAATCTGCAAATTAATATTCAACATTTATTAAAATGCATATTCTTTGAGGGGGTAGGAAAATGCTAGTCTACAATGGCTGTAAAAGTGGTTTCTGCAGCCACTATAAACCCTCCACTTTTTGTCCTGCACAGGCTTTGCGGTCTGTCTGACATCACTCTGTCTTTTCTCACTAAGAAGTCTTGTGGACAGATTGCAAATGTGCATGGCTGGCCAATCACACACTTCTCAATGAGCTCTATTACAGTTATTGCCATTTTTTTTAGCGCCAACTTATTTACAATATTATAAAGGGGGAAATTTAACTACAAATGAGAGTATTGCAAAATGTTACAGAACAATATGTTAATGAGGACCCTGCTTAAATGAGTTTATAGTCTAGAGGTCAGTGAGAAGTGTACAAAATGTCAGGTGCCGAGATTGGTTTAGCCCCTGCTTTGCACTATAACTCAAAAACCATTCTCAACTGTCTGATTTACAGTAAGCAAGCAGGGACAGATAATTTAACTTGGAGAACGTCAGCAAGCTGAAAGCTGTACCACCCACAATTGGCTTCATTCATGAACTAAACTACATGTCCCATAAACCTCTTATTATTATTATTATTATTATTGCCATTTATATAGTGCTTTATTATTTATATATAGTGCTAGCAAATTCAGTAGCGATGTACAATGGGATGAGTTCTGTATAGCACTCCCTTAGCAATCTATGGAAGTACAATAGCTGTGCCAATTCCTGGTTTGGTGAGAGCTTACCATAGAATGAAGTGCAGGCTCACTAGTATGAGATACATTCTGACTTTAAAAGAGTCATTTCCGGCCTGGTTTGTTAGTCTAGTGGATTCACCATTAATCTTGTTTTAATGCATGAACGTGACTGGTTCCCTTTAAAATGTACAATATTTAAACTGTCTTTCCCCAAATCACTGGGATGCCAGTTCACGTGTTAATGTGTAATGTATGTACTAATTGAGCAATCTGTGCAGGTCTGTGACTCAATTCCTGCTTCTCAAGTTGTGTAATGCTTCCTATAAGCTGCCTATGCAAACAATGCTGGGGCTATTTTTAACTCCTTTAATTCTGTTGATAACCTGTTAAGTTCATTCAGAGAGAGAATATCGTGTAAACCAAGGGGAGGTGGAATATATAGGCCCATTTAATTAAACTTGTTTTGTGAGTTTTTCCTGGGAAAGATGGGGGGGGGGGGGGGGGTGTCTTTCTCTGGTTATTTAATTGTTTTAGGAAATTTTGGGGCACATGCTTCATAAATCCGTTTTTTTTAATACTGGGTCCATTTTCCACTAAGAGTGGATGTTTGTTCGTTTCCCACCATGGCCAAACCAACCTGGGCCTGTGCTGAAATCTTAACGCCATTTGTATTCATGCATCTCTGTGACTTGTGAGGAGCGCGGCATCTTACGATGTTATGTGTTTTTATTAGACTGCTGCTGTAACTCTAAGTCTTGGCCAGGCGTGGCTGAAAACGGGACATGTGTTCCAGTCCACTTTCCTGGTAAATAAATATTGTGACTTTAAAGTGGGGAGGATAAGGACTTGGGAGACCGGGATAATCCTTCAAAGAGGAAAGCGAGCCCTAGAAAAAAGAAAAGAACCAAAGTGAATGCTTTACCAAAAAAAAAAAGATTAATCAGTCAGCCGGTTATTATGTAATTTTAGCGCTTTTGGATTTGGATTCAGAGATTAATTTAAGGTTCGTGAGAAGGGTGCCGGTAATTCCAGTCCTGGGTGTTGGTTTTTGCACCCATAAGGTATGTGCTCAGTTAGAGATCATAGTTCACCAATCTGTACCTCTCCAGCCAGGGTAGAACATCACATGTCACAGTACTCTGCCTCCAAGACTACAAAGAGAAATGGTTTTCACATTGCAGCCTGCTTTGTGACAAATATTTTTTGTAGTTTTGAAGGCTTGTTTTGCTCCGTGGAATCTGTCAGTCTGGCATGTCAGCTAAACAGCAATTTTTAATGTTGTGCCCTGGATGCACTATTTTTGTTTTGAAATGGTGCTCAAACTGCCTACAACTTATATGCTAGCTGAGCACTATGGGAATTGTAGTTCAACAGCTGCAGTGTGGCTGCCACTGGCATATTGAATGCTGGTGCTTAAAACACAATAATTGTTTTCTTGAAATTGATAAAACAAAATAGAAAACCTAATTGCACCGGGGAAGGTGATCATTTGAGCGCATAGAAACCCATGAGAAATAAATGGTAATTGCCTTATAAGATTTAATGAGCCACTGGCTGTCTGAATGATCCAAGAACGGTTTTGGATCAGGGCTTGCAATCAAGACTGGAGTTACCGGAGCCTTGTGGCTTACAATTTATTGGATCTGCCCTAGCTAATTAGGCGTATCGCTTCATTGATGTACATTCGCTTGCTTGGAAATTGCTGCAGTATGTGGGGATGGGACATCATCACAACAATCTTTGCATACTTCACCTTTTTGGCTATATTTTATAATGAATACACCACTAACACTAAATAACAGTGACTCCTCTGATGTCCATTCACTATGCACTTGCCATTTGTTACGGTTACCCATGTCAGTGCAAGAAAGCTCACTTCTCGTTCTGCAGGTAACTTATCTGCTCACAATAACTGTATGTGTTGAGGAGAGCGGTTGCATGGAATATGTGCTTTGTAAAGAGGAGTTTCATTTACATTTTAGAATTCTGAGCTTTACAATATGTTGGTACCTTGAGAAATGAATTGCCATGTTTCGTTGGGATGCTGTCTGATAGAACTTGACTATTGTGGATTATTACACTATTTTCCAAACCATATTCCAAAATGCATGTACAGAACAATAACATGCTGGAGGGTCTTTTTATTGCAGAAAATATTGTGAATATTTCCAAGACAGAACTTTAGAATTGTTCTGAATTGCCCTGGAAAATAAGGGACCGCCTGTAGCTCGTCACCTTCCAGCTTCCTGAATAGCATTCATCATGATCAAACCAGGTCAAACTCTGCATTGTAATGGGTTAAAGTAAACTAAAAGGCTAGGCTCAAAGAACTAAGCCGTGCAGTTAGTAGGGCTGGGTGATTGTAGTTTAAACTTTATTACGGTTTGGTATTTAATGAATAACCCCCACATATCAATGAGGAGTCAGCTTTCCAACTGAGGTTTTCATTGTGTGTATCCTATAGAAGCAGCATCTCGAGGCACCCACGGGCACTGGAGATAGCTGTCTACATGGGCACACGTTCATTTTTCCCCTTTGACAATCTATGAAGTGTAAGATAATTTCAGTGTGCAGTAAAGGGTATTTTGATGTGCAGTAGGGCAGAGCTAGACAAAAAAAATTTGAAATCTAGGAGCCAACTAAAAAAGTTAAAAGCCAGTTTTAATTTTTTTTAAACTAACAAAGTTGAATTTTCAACAAGCATAATTCAATTCTTAAAGAGACAATATATACAGATTAATGTAGTTATACTTGTGCCTATAGCCTGTCCCTGCAGTATTTTCAATGTAAACATTGCATTTTTAGAGAAAAGTAAACATTGCTGCCTAGTAACACCTCTAGTGACAGCCACTCAGACAGCCACTCTAGAGTATTGGGTCAGGGCTGCACAGTGTTCCTCATAGAGATGTATTGATTCAATGGATGCTTCACCTGTAATCCAGTGGGGCTGCTCTCTACTCTTCCTGCAGTTCCTTTCTGCTCCCCTGCACACGCTCAGTATTGATGCTGGGGCTGACGTGACGTCATATTCCGATTCGCAGCATCACGAAACAGAGCACGAGGGAGCAGAGAGGAGCTGCAGCAAGATCACTGCTCCTTCAGGTGACCAGCTCCCATGCGGTCACATTACCTAAAGGGATGACACATTTCCATGGCAACCTGGCATTTGGGATTTGTTGGGCCATGCAGTAGGGGTTATTTCGATGTGCAGTGGGGGATGGTACCATTCTATTGACTAGTTAGTATATAAGCAGAAGTCCTGATTTATTTTATCATGCACCCCCATCTTTGTGATGTACAAGGTAATCACCATACAGTGTGACATCGAGTCCTAGCAGCCTTGTCTGTGGACAAGCAGTACATTAGGTCCAGTCAAAGTCTTAATTGTGGCCTGATCCATAATTGGCACTTGTTTCTTACATTTAGTACCCCCTCTCATGTGAATAATGGGATTTTGTCTCAGACGTGTTAGTATACATTTCATGTGCTAAGCTGGAGTACGGTACCAGGGTATATTGTTAGCCAGCAAGCAGTGCTATGCAGTGATCCATTCATCTCTCCAGTTTCTGTTATTCTACCTGCTCTGGGTGGCAGATTATTGAAGTCAAGTTTCTTGCTCTTAAATGAATGGTAATTCATTTCTACAGTGTGCGTTACAGAAGTACATGCGTATGCCTTCAGATATACTCTCCAGTATGGCATTTCAAGCAGTTGGTTGTTTCAAGACTAGATTCAGCGGTCTCATCCCTCTCACTGGTTTAGACATGATTTAATATGTCCAATAAAAATAAAAAAAAATAAACCACTTCATTATGTACTGAATATAACAGGAGTTTACAACTATAGCTTTCATGTTTGGGAATCTAATTCGAACATTGGTATAATGTACAGAATTAAGCCAGGTGTGGTTTCTTTAGTTTATAAGCTTAGCGTGCAGCTCTTTATTCTGGTGATATGCCCTATGTACCGAATGGACAGCAGTAAGTCCTCATATTCCTGATAAAACATGACTGGAATAATTTCATTCTGAGATTCTCGCTGTGTACGTACCATTAGTAGAGCCCTTTACCACACTGCGAGCATCGGGTTCTGTTCAGATCTGAGGCAGGAAACTTGTCATTTGGGTTTTGGGAGAGAGTCGGGTAGGTATCAATAAGAGGGAGGAAGGGGGGGGCGTAAATCACAGAGAAAAGTAATTAGCAATATGCATATTGGTGAATAAAACAATTAAGTAATCAAGACCTACATGGAGTAGGGCTAGTAAAACTAACTTTAATCTACAGGACAAGACATGGAGGTAAAGGGAAAAAATAAAATAAAACATTATGTATTATCTGTTATGTAGAATATTACACACTCCTAGGTTGTAATAGATGTTACAATAGCAAAGTAGTGGAGAATAAACCTAAATAAGTAAAATACAATGAGATGATGTGTGCCTCCAGAAGGCTACCTATTGCTTGTGGCGGCGGATCAGCTGAGTTCTGTTCAGGTCTGAGGCAGGAGACGTGCATCTCAGAGGAAGCTGCCGGAACTTCTTTCCCAGCTGCAGTGATTGCTTTGTGGCTTCTGCCACTCACACAGTCTTTGCAGTGATTCCGAACATGCTGGGTCACATGTTCCCGCAGCTTCCTGCAAACTCTGTGATGCCATCCATTGCTGAATCTAAATGAGACAAACAAAGCTTACATTTTAGGATTAATCACAAACCTGACCCCACGTTAGAAAGTTCCCCGTTTCTGCAGTAATATCATAACATTATTCTTTAGAAAGTAAAAACACTCACACAAGTGTTGGTGGGTGTGGGGCGGGGGGGGGGGGGGGGTCATATTTCTTTGCCATTTTGCTACTTGCTCTAGCAATACCAAACAGGCGCTATCCATTTTTATTATGGTGTTTGGTATGGTACTAAAACTACAGTTAAGTACATACGGTAAGTGTCTTTGCTAATTAGGTGGTCACCGGGGTTGTCTGCATGTTGTTGACTAAGCAAAGCTGCTGCTAATAACCAGTTAGTGAGGGCAGATCCTACTCGTAGCTCGCAAACCCAGTCTCCAAAATCCTGCTCTCTCTGGAGTATTATGTTGTGTTCCCAGCTCGCTCTGCTTTGAGCTGCTGAATTGAATTTTGTTGTATTTTCTTTCCCCTCTCTTTCTTTTCAGGGACAGCAGGTCCTGTGCATCCTTTGGTTGACCCGTTGTCTGCTGGGCCTCATTTGGCACGCTTTCCATACCCTCCGGGTACCATCCCTAACCCACTGCTGGGACAGCCGCCCCATGAACATGAAATGCTGCGACACCCTGTTTTCGGTTAGTAATCACTTCACTAGTCTATGTAGTTTGTCGCCAGTCTGGTGCCAACTTATAGAAATGGTTGAAAGAAGATTGGGCTGGGCCTCATGAATTCATCCTTAACAGAACTCGAATGCATAATGTCATTGTATTTATGTACGGTCCTAGTAAAATGGTTAGCATATTCATAGAGGTCAAAGTATAGTAGACAATATTTATTGGTAGCATATCTAGGTAGCTGTAGCTCATTAGCTACAGAACAACCATATAAAGAAGTTTGATATGCAACTGAAACACCCCCCCCCCCCCCCAAATTTGGGCTTGTCACTTTCTATCTGCTGCCTGTATTACAATGTAATTGGCCTTTAGTCACTGGAATCCTGGCTGCAGTGTGTCTTGCTCAAAGTTAGTGAAATGTTTTAACATGTTCTTTTCTCTTTTTTTCATGTGATATAATGGAGTCTAAATTTACTGCTATGTGTTCAGTTCTCTTGCTTTTTAAAAGATTATTTCATAATTACTTACTCGACGCTCATATATCAGTGGAGAACAGGAAGAGAGTGAGACATCACCAGCCGTCTGTGCTGAAATCAGACACTTCCAGATTGTCATTTAAATGGCTTACTGATCTTAATATGCAGAACTTGGAGGAAATCAGGAGGGATTTGTTCGGAATGCAAGCTCACTTGAGCAGGGCCCTCAACCCTCTCTGTTCCTGTGTTTCCAACTTGTCTTAGTCCACCCATTGTACAGCTCTGTGGATGTTGTTGGTGCTTTTTTAAAATAATAATAATAAGGAATAAAATGGTGCCATGTTCTCAAATATCCTGCTAGATCCCGATTTTGTGCTTTGCATTTTTTGAAGCCATATTACACAGATCGTTACTTTTTACAAATAAACTGTACTGACTTGAGAAGCACCATAGGAATTGTAAGTTTTACAACAGCTGGGGTCTAATGTCTGGCCACCTCTACCATAGAGGTAAGCAGTACTCAAGCTCACTCTGGTGTATTCCAGACGGGTTTGTTTAGGAGTTACTCTGGCCAGCTGTGTGTGTTTGGTAGCCCTGCTCACCTCTCTAGCTACATACAGTGAATGAATAAAAGGAGAGGATCCGCCCCTGCTCCCCTATCTCTCCTCCTCCATGTGCAGACTGGTGGGGACTAGGATTACCAGGGCCGTGCTTATTCTGCACATTAAATGAATTTGTAGTCATTACTATTTTCTGAGCATTTTAAGCTCAATAAATGTACTGTATGTCAGGTGTCTGTGGTATGTATTTCTATTCTTGCTATACTAACTGTTTTGGCAGGGCCAAAAAATAAGCAGAGTAGGATCACCGAGTTCTATCAATTGTTTGAAAACAACAAACACAATAAAACTTTTTTTTTTTTTTAAGTAATTTTTTTTCCACTATTTCAATTGGGTTTTGTTAAGTTATTAGAATACATGTTGGAAAGTTTAACACTATTGTTGTATAAATGTCGGCATTTGTTTTACAGTCTTTGAGACTGGGTGGAGAAAGCCTTTCCTCCAAGTAATGAAAAGTAACATATCCAGTTCTATTCCCTGTGTCTTTAGGTTTAGTTTGATATTTTGTTTTAACTATTGCTCTGACATTTCCTGGTTCACAAACTGACACGAAGCCTTGTTGTTCTCTTTCAGGTGCACATTACCCTCGGGACTTGCCCGCAGGTATTCCACCACAGATGTCCGCTGCCCACCAGCTCCAAGCAATGCATGCACAGTCTGCTGAGCTGCAACGCTTGGCAATGGAACAGCAATGGTTACATGGCCACCCTCACATGCACGGAGGACACTTACCCAGCCAAGAAGATTACTACAGGTAAGTGTCCATTACGGACATTTCAATCTATCCTCATGTTCTGCTTCCTTTCTGATTTTCGAATGTGCCCTTATATACACAAGACATCCTCGTCATCAAAGGGGAACGGCAAGCAGAGGCAACTTGTCACTTTTTAGCTGCAGTTATATATTTTAATATCTTAAATGGAAATGTTTATCTCCTGGAGGGCTACAAGAGTAGCTGACGTGATTAGAGTCTATATGTTTTATAACAGCAGCAATATTAAATAGCTAAAGTTATCATAGCAGGAGCATTACTGAAGATGAGATCACGAGAGGGAGAGCTGAGAGACGGCTAGGAAGATAAGAGAGCTGTAGCATTCTACAGACACACATACTGTGCGGGTATCTCTGTATTATCCATCGCAGTGATCCCGGCTGTGTGGGATGATAGGTATTAGTATCTCCTTATTGATCCCAGCTCTGTGAGTTATTTCTCTGTATTTTATTTGGCTCTATCTGTTGTATAGGTATCTCTGTATTGTACTCAGCTCTGTGTATTGTATAGGTATCTTAATATTCTGCCTAGCTTGTTTTATTGTATAGGGGTATTGTACTCAGCTCTGTGTATTGTATTGGTATCTTAAAGGGACACTATAGTCACCAGAACAACTACAGCTTAATGTATTTGTTCTGGTGAGTATAATCATTGCCTTCAGGCATTTTCATGTAAACATTGCCCCTAGGGACACCTCCAAGTGGCCACTCCTTAGATGGCTGGCACCCCACCATCTTAAAACTTCAGCCGCCACGATTACTGGTCCTTGTTCCTGAAATGGTGGCTCGTACATGTCTGCATCTTTTGCTAATCCATTTTGTAGTGAATGACCTTAAATTGCTATATGCATGGCAAAGAAAGCATTGAAGGAATAAGTCCTGTGAGTAAGGTTTTGAGTTCAGCTTTGAAGGTAAAATAGGTAAAAATGTTTGTACCTATGGCCATACTTAGAATTGTCTTATGAGGTTATTGAAGTGTTAGCTCATTAAAATCTGCAGTTTCCACGTAGCAACTCTCCATACAAACGTGTTTCGGACACTTTAGTGCTGAAATGGCTGTTTAGGTTACCAGCCCCCTTCTGTCCAGTAAAAATGTGATTTTGCTCCTTTTTTTTTCTCCCACCTGACTTTACCACAGCTAGCTCTGCCTCCTCGGCTGAGCTCATCAATCTTGATGATCTCCACCAAACCAATGCTTTTGTATAGGAAAGCATTGGGAGGCTAATGCGCATGCGCGGCACCGTGTCCACTGCGCCAATCAGCATCTCCTCATAGATATGCTTTGAATCAATGCATCTCTATGGGGAGCTTTCAGCGTCTCCATGCAAAGCATGGACACAGGAAGCAACGCTAGTGGTTGTCTGACTGCAAGTAGAGTTGTTACTGGCGAGCAAAGTAAACACTGCCTTTTCTCTGAAAAGCCTGCAGGGGACAGGCTGTATACACCAGAACCACTACATTAAGCTGTAGTCGTTCTGGTGATTGTCGTGTCCCGTTAACTTGTAATTGCATCAATGTATTCATGTACTACATACCAGAGTCTGTAACAGTTTGCTAGTTCCATTATTTCATTTTAACCAAATATTTGTTTTTGCTATACATAATATGTAATTTTCTTGCTGAGTTCCATGTTTTATAGCTAAAACGTTTGGTTTCTGTCTGCAACCTTATATGGCAGGTCTGTGTTAGAAAACAAAAACAAAATTCATTTAGGTTTACAGAGTTTTTTCCCTAGTGTCCGACTGTGAGAAATACAAATCAATCTAGACGTCTAAATACATATGTTGTAATTTACTATTTCTGCTTCTTCTTTTTTTTTTTTTTTTTTTAGTCGGCTGAAGAAAGAAGGGGACAAGCAATTGTAACTTTGAGGTGACATGGACTCCTCCCCCCCTCCAGCTCTCTTTTAGAGAGTCAGGCTCCATACAACGGGTCCCCAGAGGCTGCAAGACTCCTCTATATAAGACTATCCACATACTTTCCTTCATCTGTAAAGAAGACTCCTCAAATCAGCCTGGCACCCCCTGCATGACACTTTCTTCCCTAGCCTTGGGAGGGAGCAGGTTTGGAGGGAGATGGGGACATTTTCGGACACTACAACAGATTCTTACTCTTCGAGAACACCTCATCCACTAGAGGTGTTAATACCCATACACTCACTGTGTGCAATTGAAGCCAGAGACATGGTTACAAAGAACCGACGTGCTCTGCCAGCACATAAGGGTTTCTTGTGCTGTGCTACAGATTAATCCTTTATTTTATTACATCGACAGGAGAACCCCGTCATTGTACAAAGTTGCACTGGTCTGCCCGCAGTCTGTAAATACATAAATAAGCAAGGACTAAAGGAAAGCTCTCTGCTAAAAGTACCTTTCTATTTCTGTCCCTGCACTGCAGTTACTACCTGTGAATTCCAACCTGCAAGAGACTGGTTTCTGTTGACCTCTTCTCTGCCAGTAGGACCTAAAGCTATTATCCCATGGCAGCAAAGTGGTCACAGCTCAATGTACCCACTACCGGTAATACACCCAAACATTACCAAGAATTTGTTGGTAAAACAAAAACCTTGTTTTATTATTTTCTCACCCATTTTCATTTTTTTCACCCTTTTGGTCTCTTGTACAATGTGTTCCTGTCTAAGTCCGAACAGCATTGCCCCTTTTTCAAATTTTATTCTAAACAACACATCCATTTTATAACACAGATTCAGATCCTGGACAATTTGTGAAAAGTTATTTTTTTGTCCGAAAATTCTCCTTTAAAAAGTTTGTGTCTCAATTGTAGATAGGGGCTACAGCGTTTTAAGTTGTAGAGGTAAAACGCACACGGGCTTGTGCGAATCTTCACTTTATAGCGTTAAAGTTTCTGCAGGGTTAGAACTTTTATTATTTAATTTATAAGGAAAAAATCCTCCTATATTTTAGTGTTTCAGTCCTGCTATACTTAATGCCAAGGGTTTTATTTGTACAGATTCTATTAAACCTGGGCTCTTATTTTTTTATTTCATGTGGGTTTTTTTTTTTTTTCCTTTTTCAGATTTATTTAATTTTTCACCCTGCATCGTTACCAATATTACAGCAGCAGGCCTTTAATATAAAGAAAGGTACAGGACTGTGCAGATTAGAACCATGAAGGCACACTTAGTAACTGCTTAATCTTTGTGTGATCTCTATAGGCGGGGGCTGCTAAATTCTACCCTACATGCCGTTCCTAATACCACAAAACTGTTTCATACATTTGTCCAGAAATCGTTCAAGCAGTCTCCTAGCAACTCCCTGCCACTCTGACTGTTATCTGGCCCTCAGCGTCTCAGGGCTGTGCCAGACAGTGATGGATAAATGCTGATAGCAAGCACCCCTTCACTTTGCCAATAATCTCCTGGCACCATCTTTCACACATACACTTGGCTATTGACAGATATCAGAGAAAGGAAACAAACCATGATTGTTGCATTGCACCAGCCATAGCACCACTAGGATATATTTTCCTATTTGCACAAGACGGTGCTAAGTCATAATTTGTAATATTCCACTACAGAGACTCTCTCTAACCCCCCTCCCTCCTGAGATAAGTACTGTTTTATTATACACAGTTTGATAAAGTGTCTGGTCGGATGGGTCACATGCGTTCGAACATGTACCCATGTAGAGCTGAGTTGTCCAGCCTTGGCCCTCATGCTGTATTTAGAGGTTATCTCCCTATGCTCTCTGCCTGTCACTGATTGGGAAATGTAGTCAGACCCTGACACAGAGAAGTGTGACAACCCACAGCCACCTTCATTAGTAAATCATTGGAGCCATTAACAGTCCCTGCAATATTTCCCAAGGCTTATAGTATCATTCTATAATATCCCGTTCTGATTGCTGACAATACAGTATTCTAGTTTTGTATAACACTAAATGAAGGTTATCTGCAGATCCAAGTGTATGAAGCTCCCAAGCCTCCTAAATATATACATTTAATATATATTCCCGTTTACCTCAAAATCTGAGTGCTGGGGTGCTTCGCCACTTTATCCACACTGACTTGTGTGTATTCATTGTTGGAGAGGCCTGCTGTAATTATTTTTATTTTTTTCAGACCTCCCTGTCTTGGAAAGTTAACACTTTATCTGCCAGTAAGTTGCTGCATCTTTACCTCTGCAGGTTCTGCTGGCAGGAAAAATGTTACGTGGAGCGTTTGCATTCACTTTCATTTTTGTTCTTCCCTTTCTGCACACTTTTTCTTCTTTCCTTTTTTGTAATTTCCGACGTACCTCGTTCAGTGTGTTTAAAAACTGTAAGGCTACTTGTTTCATGGCGCCATTTAGCAGAATGTAAATTCCAACTGCTCCATTTCTATATATATCTTGAAGATTTTAATGTATATAGGAGTAGTTTGCCATGGGGGTAGAAACCCAGAAATTCGTGACTTCTGTGTTTTCTCCATTTTGAGTATTTTGTAATTTTTTTGGAAATATTTGTGGACATAAACAAATAAAGCAAACTACACCACAATTCTCATCCCAGAATCCTCTTTACTACACTATGCTGATTGGTTGTATGGAGCAAATATATTTCCAAACAGATTTGTTTCATGTTGTGATGTATTATTGCAAAAATGACTCTTCGTGAAAAGAATTGCATTTCTAGTGTAAAGGCACATTCTTGGGTAAGTGTGTAGAAAGTATCTAAATTCTCTGGGACCTTTAAAGAGAGACTATAGCCATCAAAACAACTTTAGTTTAATGAAGCAGTTTTGGTGTATAAATCGTGCACATTGCAGTCTCACAGCTCAATTTTCTGCCATTTAGGCGTTCTATCACTTTGTTGATGCTGCCCTAGTCACATCTTTCTGCATGTGAACCCTCCTGTGCGTGATTGAAGTTAAAATCTGATTGAAAGTTGGGGGGCGTGGCCTGGACACCAAAGGAAGCAGACACATGGCGGCTGAGCTCCCGTTGTATATCCGACAGATATAAACCGCAAGGCGTTTAACAATCTTACCTCTCCAGGTACTAAGCCCAACACCACTACCAGATATGAGTAAGAAAAAGCTGAAAACTCTGAACAGGAAGGCTCCTGCAATATTGGTGACCTCCTGCAACAGAGGCCTAAACCTAAAATGGCAGCGCCACTCGTCTCTCCTTACTCCTCAGAGGATGAAGTTATGGATGCCCCTGACAAAATCCCCTGCACAGTGGATCACATATCCACACCACTAACAGGATTTATCAGCCTTAGCCACAAAAGGAGACATAAAGGCCCTCATGAATAATATTAGAGTGGGGGCAACTGAAGAACACCTCTCTACCATGGCCCATCAACAGGAAAACCGCAAAGAGCGCCCACAGAGCGATGCAGGTCAAATTGGACACCCTGGAGCCACCCGCTTCGTATTGAACCGGGATAGAGTGGCGATCCAAGAGGCCTTGAAGAATAAAACACTTTATGGCTTTGAAGACATGCAACTCGGATTCCTACACGACTTATTTAGATCTACACTAATCTGGAGAAGGTCCCTTCACTGGATTAGTGTAGATCTACATAAGTCGTGTAACTCAGCGGACATCACCTATAAATGGGGTCCCTCACATACTCTCCAAGCCACCTAAGGTCGCACCTATCCACTCACCTCTGCAGAAGACTCTCTGAGGCGTTCCTTCAGAAACTGAGCCTCCCCTCATCCTTGGGTCCTGGAAGTGGTCCACGTAGCTCATGGGACTTTGCCAAGGTGGTGCCGTTCACCCCAAGAGCCGCTGCTGAGGTCGGGACGGACACATTCTATTTCACTTACTGTTTACCAGTTTATATTTTTCTTCTGTTAGTTTACTCTTTTTTATTAATAGCATTGCGTAAAAGATACCTCGGCCGTGATGGCAATATATATTTGCCTACCTCACCCCCCCCTCCCCCCCCCCTACACACCGCTCAGGTGTTAATGAGCAACACCTTCCTCAATGTACACTAGAGAATCCAACCTACTACTACACTTTTACCTCATTGGACATAAGGTCCCTACCATATGGTGGGTTTGGGGTGATACACTCCCCTTCCCCGCAAGCACCTCCTACCCACCACACCAACGGGTGACGGAACAGATAGCTTCGCTACCAGTTAACCTGACCTACCGACAAGCCTTGACGGCTATAGATGTAACACTGTTATCTGAATAAAATAATAGCGAAGCTACAGGCAACCACTTAACACTCCTAAATGGCAGAGAATCGATTGATGAGCCTGCATAGACATGATCTGTACACAAACTGCATTATTAAGCTAAAGTTGTTTTGGTGACTATAGCATCCCTTTAAATTTTTCTGAATTCTATGCCATAATGCTTGGCTAGCCTTAGACTGTCTTACGTTCCAAGGTTAGCCATCTAGACTAGACAGTTTAATGAGCCTTACATATAATTTTTACCAATACGGTCTGAAGTGTTAATCTGCAATATCTTGTTTTGCCACTAGATGGCAGTATATAACAGGCTTAGCTTTGATAAGATCCTCATTACTGGTGTTTATTATTGCCATTTATATAGCGCCAACAGATTCTGTAGCGCTTTACAATATTATAAGAGGGGGGATTTAACTATAAATAGGACAATTACAAGAACACTTACAGGAACGACGGGTTGAAGAGGACCCTGCTCAAACAAGCTTACTTGTCTATAGGAGGTGAGGTTTAAAACACATTAGGACAGGAGTACATGAAACCGCTGCATTGCAGAAATTTAAATATATAGTCTACAATACACAATTTAAACATCCAGATGTTCAGCTAAAATGGCACCATATTCTAGTGTTATACAATTGGGTGAAAAGAGGAGGTACAGTACAAAGAGACTAGTATTAGACTGTGTCTATAAACTATAGTGGTTCTTAAAGGGGGCACATACAGACTCCATGAAATCATTTTTCAAATCTCTGAAGTGGTCTTGGTGCTTGGAGTAACCCTTTAAACTATTTTCCCACAAATTATGAACACACGAGCCTTGTGCTCCTGTTAGTGATGCACTCCTCAACTAAAATGTAATGTATAACAAGTGAGTTAAAAAGCCACCATTAGAATCTTCCCACCGCCACAAATCACCATTTCATTGGGGAACACAGTATTGTCATAGAAACTATTATGGGTTGTTTACTGCGAGTTGGTGAAGGTTATTTGCCATTTCCAGGCTGCCTGAACCCTTTAAATAGCACACTGTTTCAACCCAGGGGATTTGAAACTTTCACTATTACGTACACACCATGGTTGTTCTGATGATTAAAAGGTAATATATTCTGTATCCATTTTAACCGATTAAGATGGTTGCAACGTCCTGGATGCCAGTCCTGGATAGTGAAAGACTGATATAAAAAATGAAAAAAGGTCTTTGGGATAAGTTGCCTTCGAATACTGTGATCTTTGCTGGTGAAAAATTTCCGGTTACTTATATGGCTTCCAGTGCCCACCTGCCCTTGTTCATCAGCAAACCTCTGTACGTTTTACACGTTCTTGGCCAATCCAATGCCGCCGATAGCGAGTAGGAGTGTCAAAATGTCAAACTCGTCTAATTAAATGCTCCAATAAGAAGAACTCGATAGAAAAAACTATTCTGACTGTTAATGCTGGGGAAACACCTCTAGTGGCTGTCTAAAAGGTTACTAAAGGGTTAAAACAGGCACTGCACCCAGACTACTTCATTCAGATTAACTGGTCTGGGTGCCTACTGTGTCCCTTTAATAGCAATATTGCAGTCATCTGGTTTAACAATAAATGGCTTTGTCTCTAAGACCAAACATTTGACAGTATTAAAAGGACACTATTGGCACCCAGAGAGAGCAGCCATTGATGCGCATTAGGTCTCCCAAGACTGCTGATTTCAGTAGGGGAGGAGCGAAGGCTAACTCCGAGCCAACACCAAGGGACATCAGTGCTGGACATGAGTAAGTGACAGAAGGGTTTAACACCGTCTGCGCTGTGGGGGTACTATAGGGAGCTCCAGTTGTTTTCCTGGCACTATAATTTCCCTTTAAATAAACAGAAAAATGGGAAAGAAGATTGCCCATTTCAATTGTAACAGTGCTTAACCCACCAAAATACAGATTTATAGAAATACAAGTAAAAACATGAATTGAACAGAAATGAACACATGTAGTCTATTTGAACAAGCATGCTTCCCCCAAATAAAGTGTATAGTACAAGAGGGTTATAATCGAGGAACAAGATACACTGTACATGATAGAGGGATATGTCACAGTAATGACCACTCGATGGCAATAGTAACCCATTTAGTCCTTAATGAAGGTGTGCCAGTACACCAAAATGCAGTTTGGGGGTTTCCTCTTCAGAAGAAACAAGTTTCCAGATAAGGCCACTGTAGGGTAGGCATTTACCACTCCTTTACTGATGCGTGGAGTAACAAATAAAAATGGCTGTGGGTATTGTGGTATCTTGATAAGGTGGACCCCTTTCCATGTACTTGGAGAAGGGTTCAGGTATTCAGAATTCTCTCCTTGATTGTTTAGCAAGCTCAGGCCTTTCCCTTGTAGGAGTTACATTTAATAAACTTCCATTTCCTCTGGAGGTATCGTTCTGAGCAACGTAGAGAATAAAAGTCTGTTCTAATTAAAAGACAATAGACCGTAGAATATAATGCTGGTGTTTAATCCCATGTTCTTTTGATTTGTCTGTCGACAGAACTAGTCAAGATATCTCAGCTTTTTTTAACTAGCATATTTGTTGCAACTGCCATCTAGTGGACACCTTTGTGTAGTACATTCCTCTTCATAAATCTCATCCAATGGAGGGAATAGTTTAACACCCCAGTTAGACTTCTATTTATACTTTTTTTTTTAAAAATATAATATTCATTTCTGTTCAATCCTTATTGCATTTGTCCATGTAAATCTCTAAATACTTGGCACTGTACTGACACTTTTGGCTTAGAAAATATAATTTTACATAAAGTGAGCCGTTTTAAATCTGCACTTCTGGCTGATGTTTACATTTATTTATTTATTTTTTTTTTTTTAAATTCTTTATTTTTGTAGTGCAAAAGCTCCATACAGTCGCTTGGGAGGTACCCCAAAGGCAGTCCTCCAGCGCATCATAAAACATTTAGACATAGAGGTACAGGATTGAACTTGCACATTTTTTATAAAGTTAAGTTATGCGATATCCGGTGTCGATTGGCATTACTTAAAAATAGTCATAACATAAAATTAAATAAAGTAAGCTAATATAACAACGCTTAACTTTTCTGCTCGTGGGATAAGTGAGTAAAATGCTGTATCCAGCGTTATGGGAACTATGCGAGTAAGCTGTTGTGGTTGATTCCGTTTGGGGAGTCGCTTAAGGGACTCACGAATTAATGTGAAACCCCACTTTTAGTACAGGCTAGGTAAATTATGGGGTGAGTAACAGTTATGATGGCTTGTTACTGACGCCCTCTTAAAACATTGCTTTTCAAACATAGAGTACGATTAACTTCAGCTATAACTAGCGGGGTAAAAAGTATAGTATTACTTTGGCGTGGTGATATCATTACATCATTACATGTTCTTAGGAACTACAAGCCGAAGGGGTAATTAGTGCAGGCTGGATCAAGGTAGAATCATGGATTGTTAAACAATAGCAGGAAGGGTTGCACCGCCTCTCCCTGGTTATTCAAATGGTTAATTTCACTACGGTGTAGGGCAGAACGTTACCCTTTCTCATGTTAAGTCAAAACAGGATAAACTGCAGGTTATGCACACTTTAGTCAGCACTACACATTGTTATTTGAGAAGAGTGTGAATTCAAGCTTAACACATTAACAAACGGTCGCCAACAGATATTGGCTAACGATAAAAAAAAAAGGCAAAAACGAAAAATCAAATGATACTGACGTCTGGACAGTGTCCAAATGATAAACCCTAGGTAAAGGTACATAGCCGTTAACATGACTCTGGCACGAACGGGTAAGTCCAGTTCAAGTTCAGCCGACCCCTGACACCGGGAAACGCTGGTGCTCTGTTTGGCAGTTCCTCCTGTCTTCGGTGTTTCTGTGTTGGGAGTCTGTTCGTGTGACCTGTGGGACGTTCAACCGCTTGATTGCCTGGCGTGCAGCGTTGGTTAGGATGAGCTGGGTCTTGCTGCGCTTAATGCATAGCTTCAGGTGAGGTGGGGTGCTTATGTGGTCTGCTTGGTGGGCTTTTCCCCTCGTGTGAACTTGGGAGTGGGAGCATCTTGGTACCTTTTCCCGCCGTGGGGAGCGCAAGTATCTGCGTCGCCGGATGGCCGTTCTGGGAGCTTGAGGCAGGTATCTGTAGCTGCGGCGTCTCGCTGTGGGTCGGACCCATGATGCCACAGTTTTCACCGCCCGTTGGAGACTCATTCCGCGGCTGTGTAATATGGCCCAAAAGCTTGAGCAGATCTGGTCCCAGGCCCCCAGGAGGTACGTGGGTGGCTGGACACTGGTACTCTGCACGTTAGGTCCATGCTGGGCGGCCATTTTGGATATGCCTCGGCAGTTTGATGCCCTCGCTCACTGTGTGGTCCGTTCAGCTGCCCTCTGTGCCAGTTAGTTTGTCCAGTGTGGACCGGGATGTCCCCCACCGGTCCAAGGGGGGGGGGGTTTGGAGATGCGAGGTCTCGTAAGGGTTCCGGTGTCGGGGAGAGCGGCCGCCTCTCCCCGGCCCTAATCCCAGTAGGCCGCACTTGGATTCCCGCTCCCGTAGCTCCGACAGGCTCCGGGGTGGTCTCAGTCAGGTCTGTGGGACACCCCCGACGTGGGTGGTGTACCCTCAGTGTTTTTCTGGCAGTATTGCCGTCGCTTTTACCCCGTTTTCGGCCCGCCAGGCAGGAGCTCGTGCTTTGCGTGTCTGCACGGCTTGGCGGCCAGGCTCCGCCCCCCACATTTATTTATTTTTTACACATAATGAAGTGTATGACTTAAATGAAAGCTCAACGCATACCTACTACAGCGCCAATTTATTCAACAAGATCTCAGCAGACCAGAGAGCAGCTGAAGTATCTTTAAATCCCAGCATTGTGATTTTTTTCAATGCGAGTTCTGATAATATCCCGTTCAGCACACGGCAACAGTCCCCTTTGTGATAAGAAGCCTTGTCTTCCAGTGCCTCCCAGAATAATGGAATTAAACTCTGGGCGTAGAAAATGCGTATCGGGTCTCTGGGAGAATGGGACATGGTAGCCCCTTGCAACATTCTTGGGATCCACCTGTACACACTGCCTAGAGAGAATCGGACATTTCTGGGTACTTAGAATATATAAAGGGCAAGACTCAAGTGAGTAATGCAGGCTTAGTTGATTAATCTGCATGTGCAACAGAATAAGCCATAAATGTGATTTGATGGGGAGTTAAATTTAATTACACATCAATGTAACCATTTTCACTCTTTATATGTTATTGAATGACAAGTTTAGTAATGTCTAGTAGTCATTAAATGCAATACTTAAGTGCCACCAGCAGATGGCGCAAACACTGCATGCATACTTCTGAATCTCTGCATGTACACTGGTTGATCAAGTTTACTGGAAGCCGTAGGTTCTGTGGTGGATACAGATTGATAGGTTGTGTCTTTTTGCCTTTAAGGGACGGTATTATTTGAATTATATTTATTTATATATATATATATTTAAAAAATGATTTTTTTTTTTTTTTTTTTTAAGTTCATTATTGCATAGCTTTTAAGGGACCGTAAAATAATCAAACCAACTTTAGCTTAATGGAATAGTGTTGGTGTATAGATCCAGTGATGGCTCTAGACTTTGCGAGGACGAGGCTCCCGCTGACACCCATAGTGAGAGGTATAAGGAGTGTAGTTATTGTGAAGGGCCAGCTAGTCTCCGTATTCATCGATCTGAGGCCTGCAATGATACGGCTCCCTGTGCCGCTGTGTTCTAAGCTGACTTTAGTTATGGCTAATTTACAATAAACTATTTTAATTTGCAATTATGCTGGTTGCTTGTACACAATTGTAGGGTACGATTACATATGCTGTCAGTCATGTATACATTAGTCCAGGTGTGAAGGGATTATTGAAACAAAATATAAGTTTTCCTTGGGCAAAAAACAATTGTATAGATAAAACAATAGACAGTTTCCCCACATGTTTAATACTACTTTTACATATTATCCTCTGTTATTATTTATATAGCGCCATCAGATTCCGTGATCAATACATACAAACCACAGGTAGGTTGCACATCCTGGTTATTCTACCTAGTTCCAGGGGTGTTTCGTGTGGTTGGCCAGACTGGCAACTGCCAGGGGCACAGGCCGAGGGGAGCGCAAAGATCACTCGTACCGCGCTGCTGAATCTGTTGGCGCTTTTATAAATACCAGTAATAATAAAAGTAATACATTTATCTACTATACACATAACGTTTTATTGCTGTGGAGCTCTGTTTAAAAAGGTATACACACTGCACATTATTGTGAGTTTTAGTGTGGTGGAGCTCTGATATACTCATACACCGTACATTACTGTGAGTTTTAGTGTGGTGGAGCTCTGTGATATACTCATACACACTACGTTACTGTGAGTTTTAGAGTGGTGGAGCTCTGATATACTCATACACACTGTACATTACTGTGAGTTTTAGAGTGGTGGAGCTCTGTGATATACTCACACACTACATTACTGTGAGTTTTAGTGGGGTGGAGCTCTGATACTCACACTACATTACTGAGTTTTAGAGTGGAGCTATGTGATATACTCACACTGTATATTAACGTGAGTTTTAGGGTGGTGGAGCTTTGTGATAGTCATACACACTGTACATTACTGTGAGTTTTAGAGTGGTGGAGCTCTGATACTCACACACATTACTGTGTTTTAGGGTGGGGGAGCTCTGTGATGTACTCACACACTGTATATTACTGTGAGTTTTAGGGTGGTGGAGCTCCGTGATAGTCATACACACTACATTACTGTGAGTTTTAGAGTGGTGGAGCTCAGTGATATACTCACACACTATACATTACTGTGAGTTTTAGAGTGGAGCTATGTGATATACTCACACACTGTACATTACTGTGAGTTTTAGAGTGGAGCTATGTGATATACTCACACACTGTACATTACTGTGAGTTTTAGAGTGGAGCTATATGATATACTCACACACTACATTACTGTGAGTTTTAGAGTGTAGCTATATGATATACTCACACACTGTACATTACTGTGAGTTTTAGAGTGGAGCTATGTGATATACTCACACTGTACATTACTGTGAGTTTTAGAGTGGTGGAGCTCAGTGATATACTCACACACTATACATTACTGTGAGTTTTAGAGTGGAGCTATGTGATATACTCACACACTGTACATTACTGTGAGTTTTAGAGTGGAGCTCAGTGATATACTCACACACTGTACATTACTGTGAGTTTTAGAGTGGAGCTATATGATATACTCGCACACTGTACATTACTGTGAGTTTTAGAGTGGAGCTATGTGATATACTCACACACTGTACATTACTGTGAGTTTTAGAGTGGAGCTATATGATATACTCACACACTGTACATTACTGTGAGTTTTAGAGTGGAGCTATGTGATATACTCACACACTGTACATTACTGTGAGTTTTAGAGTGGAGCTATGTGATCTACTCACACACTGTACATTACTGTGAGTTTTAGAGTGGAGCTATGTGATATACTCACACACTGTACATTACTGTGAGTTTTAGAGTGGAGCTATATGATCTACTCACACACTGTACATTACTGTGAGTTTTAGAGTGGAGCTATGTGATATACTCACACACTACATTACTGTGAGTTTTAGAGTGGAGCTATGTGATATACTCACACACTGTACATTACTGTGAGTTTTAGAGTGGTGGAGCTCTGATATACTCACACACTACATTACTGTGAGTTTTAGAGTGGAGCTATGTGATATACTCACACACTGTACATTACTGTGAGTTTTAGAGTGGAGCTCTGTGATATACTCATACACACTGTACATTACTGTGAGTTTTAGAGTGGTGGAGCTCTGATACTCATACACACATTACTGTGTTTTAGGGTGGGGGAGCTCTGTTATGTACTCACACACTGTATATTACTGTGAGTTTTAGGGTGGTGGAGCTCCGTCATAGTCATACACACTACATTACTGTGAGTTTTAGAGTGGTGGAGCTCTGATATACTCACACACTACATTACTGTGAGTTTTAGAGTGGAGCTATCTGATATACTCACACACTGTACATTACTGTGAGTTTTAGTGTGGTGGAGCTCTGTGATATACTCATACACACTACGTTACTGTGAGTTTTAGAGTGGTGGAGCTCTGATATACTCATACACACTGTACATTACTGTGAGTTTTAGAGTGGTGGAGCTCTGTGATATACTCACACACTACATTACTGTGAGTTTTAGTGGGGTGGAGCTCTGATACTCACACACTACATTACTGAGTTTTAGAGTGGAGCTATGTGATATACTCATACACACTGTACATTACTGTGAGTTTTAGTGTGGTGGAGAGGTGCTTCCTGGGTCATAGTCTCCACGCTCTGCATCGAGACTTCTGAATTGAGGTTGAGAACACATTATTATTGGGATAGCATTGTATATGGAGCTTTGTAGGAGTTCTCCTTGCAATGATTTCAATAGAGGGGAGGGCTCTGGATGACTGGCAGGACTCTGTTCATAGGAAACCTCAGGAACTTTTAATTCCTTTTTATTATATTTTTTTTATGTGACAGGGAGTATTAGGAAACAAAATAAGGGCTAGCTCGGTTTTTTTTTGTTTTTTTAGTGTCCTTTACATGGTGGAGCACCTATGAAAAAGTAAAAATTTCTGATGGGACTCCGTTTCCATTCTATAGGTGCTGCTGAATCTTAATTTAACAGCACTTCTAAAATGGAAAATGAGTTCCATCAGACATTTTTACTTTAATGAATAAATTCCATTGTTCAAAACTTTTGTTGTAAACATGAAACACTCAAATGCAAATATTAGCCGAAAATTCCGAGGGCTAGTCAGCAACACCCCTTCGGCCAAAATTTGCCTATTTTTTCCTTAAGTTTTGCAGGTTGGTTTTCAATTTACTAAAATTTGTTTAGGGGAAAAAAAAGGTACAGCAATGGGTTAACCCACCTGTACAATCTTCCTACATACTAGGATTAATAAGCCATAGTCGTGTGAAAGCGCAATGTATTAAGTTTCTGTACTGGTGGGACTAATTAGATGTTTCAATGTAAAATGCAGTGTGTGAGTTTCCTTACTAGGACCAATTAGCGTTAAAATGTACCATAAAATGTCTGACTGACCAGGTCACGTCTGGGTAAGCAATATCTTTAATCTACACATTGAGCTGACAAGATATACATGAAATATTTTGTATATGTACAGTTTTATATGAACTCACCTGAAGTACATCGTTCTTCTGTAGAAAGACACCAAACCCCACAATAATTATCATATCACTGGGGGTTAAGTATCTGCACACCAATTATCTGTAGACACAGAGTTGTGCTTTTGCTAGCACAGCAGTAAAGGCTGAGTAAAAAAAGGGGGGGGGGGAGGGGGTTCAATTTAGCATTTATTTGACAACATTTTGGCTAGAACAGTTGAATTGAATGGTAGCGCCTATAAAGCAGGGGTTTCCAACATGCGGCCCAGTTGCCGTCTGCACTGCCGGGCATTGAGGGAGGCAGGGAGTCTTTACATACTGTACTCCTCCTGGACAGCGCAATGCAGTGAGCCGGTCGCCGGGATATGACATCATCACTGCTGGGCACGTGAGGGAGTGTGCAGAAGGAGCACAGAGATCCCAGCCCAGCAGCAACCACTGGCCACACCAGGGACCGAGGATCCATTTCAGCCATCCCAGAGCAAGTTACGGAAGCTGGGTGGACATCTTAAGTCCTAAATGTATGAGTGTATGTTTTGTGATTGTTTACGTATATCTGTGATTGTGTATAGGTATGTGTGGTCTGTGATAGTGTGATTGTATGTATGTGACTGTGTGTATAGGGCTGCTTGTATGCGTGTGAGTCTGTGATTGTGTGGGTTTGTATAGTTCTGTAATTGTGTATGTATGTGATGGTGTAGGTTTGAATGTCTGTGTGTGGATCATTGTATGTCTGTGTGTGTATAGGTCTGTGATTGTATGTGTGTGGATCATTGTATGTCTGTGATTATAGATGTGCGTATGTGGCTGCGTGTGGGTCTGTGACTGCTTGTATAAGTCTGTGATTGTGTGTGTGTGTGTGTGTATATATATATATATATATATATATATATATATATATATATATATTCCATAGAAGAGCCAGCACTCAAGGACTACAATGAACTTTCCTCAGGACATAAATAGCATGTACCTTTAAACACTGATTATAAATAAGGAGAGTTCACTTACCCCACTTCGATCACCTGTGTGTTGGGGTGTACCACTTCCGCATGCGTGAAGTAAAGCTCCTCGCCCTGTGTTGTCATACCATCCGGGCCCTATAAGTCCATACCCATGGCGATATATAACCAATTCGCCTGACAGAGCACTGCTCAGTGAACATTTATGTACATATAGCGGTCAGAGAAGAAAATGAATAAAGATCATAAGTGTGATAATCATTACAAATCGCCAATGTGTTATATGAGCGATTGAAGCATAAATAGCTAATGAATATACGTGTAGTGATTACTCAAATTAGTATTTATCCGTGCTGAATAAAGTGCCAGTGCGCATAGGAGTAGAAGGATAAAGTCCTCACTGCTGCTAAATGTGTTAAAGTAATATAAGTGAAAAAACATACTGAGACATATACAAAATGCTGAAAGTGCAGAGTGTTTAAAACCAAAAGTGTAATATATAAGTAATGTACAATCTCTAAGTAATTGACAACTTGAAGATCAGAAGACAAATGATCCCACAATAGAAGTGATGAGAAAGATAGATGACACATTGGAAATAGGACTATGAGCAGGATTCATTGAATTAGACCTATTCAACTTCTTAAAGAAAATTAATCCTAGAATCTCTATTTTATATGCTGTTTGGAAACGTTGACTGTTTGGATTAAAAGCGATGATTTATTTGCACAGTCTTCGAGTGCTGGTTCTTCTATGGAACTTGTATTTTTGTGCAGCTGAGCACCGGGCAATTACAAGGAGGGAAGCTAGAGTGCAAAACCCCTACAAATTATTTATATTTTTATATATAGTGTGTGTGTGTGTGTGTCTCTGATTGTATGTGTGTGGTTATGTGTACAAATGTATATATTATTATTATTCTCGCCATTTATATAGCGCCAACAGATTCCGTAGCGCTTATATACATGTGTATGTGTTTAGTAGCTCCCTAAGTTGGTCTCCTTAAATATGGCAATCCCACATATGGATAACAAATAAACTACTAAACAAATTTAAGAAAAGGGCTTTTGAAGTTTTATTATATAAATTAATTGGGTTGTAGATTTTTATGCACAATTCCTCTGCGCTTAATGTGGCCCAAGGAAGCCAAAAGGTTGGACACCCATGCTGTAAAGGGACATCAATTGAAGATTTATCAGAAGTGTTGTGAAAATGCCCTTTATTTTTGTTTTGTAATGTCTTCATGATTAAATTGTTCTCAAAATGCTTTTTAACTGGGATGCCCAAAAGGTAGATCTCCAGATGTGATAGAACTACAACTCCCATGATGCTTTTCATGCCTTTAACATGTCTTTACAATGGCAGAGCATCATGGAAGTTGTAGTTTTACCTGGGGATCTACTTTCTGGGCACCCCTGCTTGAAAATAGTTATTTGTACTGGAGAATGGGAGGGAAACCTGCTAAAAGCGGTCATTTTCATAAAATGCTTCTGTTTTCTTTTGCCCTATGATGTGTGTACTTTAAAACTGCAATGCATGAGTTTCCTTTAAGTTTTCCTAATGTGTCATTTATATTCACATCTCATCTGAGTTGGAAGTGTCCGCTATTAAAGGGACACTATAGGCACCGTAACAACTATAGCTTAATGAAGCAGTTTTGATGTATACATCAGTGCTCAATTCTCTTCCATTTAGCAGTTAAATCACTGTTTATGCAGTCCTAGTCACACCTCCCTGCATGTGACTTCCTGAATACTTCATGTAAAGAGACATCTAATATTTAAACTTCCTTTATTGCACATTCTATTTAATTTAGAATTACTAAATCTACTGCTCAGTCAATGGGCTTCTAGACCCTGCAGGAGCCTCCTGTGTGTGATTAAAAGTTCAATTTACAGATCAAGAAATTGTAAATTAAACAGAATGTGCAATGAAGGAAGTTAAAATATTAGATGGCTCTTTACAGAAAATGTATAGGGAGACTGTGTAGGTCACATGCAGGGGTGGTATGACCAAGGTTTCATAAACAAAGTAAATTAATTCATATGGGAATTCCTGCAGGGAATTCAGCAGTGAGACTGCAAAGACATGATCTATACACCAAAACTGCTTCATTAAAGTAACATTTTTTGATGCCTATAATGTAATCGTAAGACAAACATTCTCATCATCTCCAGTGTGTAATTCACCAGACTACCCGTGGAGATAAAGGGTAAAGTAAAAGGGATAAGGAGGATATTATGACACCCCCCCTCCCCCCCCCCCCCCCTTCTTCAATCCCCCTCCTCTTGGCCCTGATCTGTTAACCACACAATGAGGGAGACGTGCATTGATCACCTAAGAGCAATCACACCAGCAATGAATCAATATTTCTTCGGGGATCGATGAGGCATTTCTACAAACACATAGAATGTTGTCACTGGAGGGAGAGTGTTTTAATTAGTTATATCTAGTTTACCTGCCTAGGCCTGAATAACCAACACTGCACATTCCATGAGCTTTACCTGCCAGAGTGACTGAGAGTAAGGGAAGTTGCAGTCCACAACAGCGGACGTGGCAGAGGTTGTGTGTCACTGGGTGATGAAGTGAATGAGCTGCTAATACTGTGAAAATCAGCGTCAGAATAACTGATCTGATCTTTCCAGCCAGGCCTACTAATCTTTTCTCAACGCTCCTCTTTTTGTGTTCTCTTGTGCATCTCTAAATCACAGATGACTAAACTTGGGGACTGCTGCTGTTGACGACTGCTTTTTCCATGATGCTCCTGTAAATGACTGGCTGAGGATCATGGAAATGCAGTCCATAAAAGCTTCAGTGATTTAAAATAAGATCCAATAAACAATGCCGCCTGCACCGCTGTCCAAGCATTTTTAGTTTTGATTGGGAGGGGGTTTGGAGTCTTATTTGTTCTTTAATAACCAGGGTCTGGTGAATCGCCCCTTCCCCCCGCTTGTCCCCTGCGGTAGGGCTCATTAGAGCGAGGTGCTGTGCCGGGGATTAATCACAGGATGCTGCCGCTGTCTGGGAAGAAAAGGTCCTCAGTGATTTTGCTTTAATTACCAGGCAAGCCCTGTCATTAGCGAAGGCGGCACACGGCATTCCCAGAGGCTGATAGACTACTCAGCTAGAGCCAGATCACACACACTGCTACAGCTAACCAAACTCATACCCTGCAGCATCTCCTGACCCCCATCCAACTCCAACACATCCCACGTCTTCAAACTAAGACAACTTTCATCTTTTAGGCTTTTCCCAGTCCTCTCAAACAGCCCACACAATGCTCTATAATGTGTCGCTTTATGTCGGTAACTAGGGTCATGGTGATAGAATTATTTATCACTGGAGGGCAAATGATTCTCAATAGCCCCACAGTTTCATTGATAAGATGTGCGGATCTAGACATTAGCCTGAAATTACACTTGCCGTCGCCAGTATCCATTTTCAATGTTTTCAGAGATCTCTGGACAGTGGCAGATTTAAAATAAATACAATTATTATTTGTATTATTATTGGTATTTATATAGCGCCATCTTATTCCGCAGGACTCAATCTGCTTTCATTTAAGAGCTGCTTCTACTTACAATGCAGAGGAATGGAACTCTCATCACACTTTGCCACATTCTATCTGGTGTTCAATAGAATTGGGGAGTATACCCCTGTATCCCCCATCAGTCTGAAAATACTAGGATACAGCACCTGATATGGATTGAGGGTATTTTGATGAGTGAGTTTTTATGAATACAACCTCAGTAAAGTGTCTCCGAAACTCTTGAAAGTCATTATACCGAGGATAGTTTTAAATAGAATCCGAACCGGGGGAGGGGGGAATTTGGATTCTATTTAAAACTATCCTCTCTATAATGACATCAGGGCTTCGGAGACACTTTACTGAGGTTGTATTCATAAAAACTCACTCATCAAAATACCCTCAATCCATGATATAAATGTCAGTGGGACATAGAATTCCTAGTGCACCAACAGGGCTGTGTAAAAATGGTTTCCTTTGCTCAGAGCTGAATGCGGGCTAGTCTCTGCTGCTCCAGACAGTGCACTATATATTTCAATTTTGTAACTGGACGTTCAGTGAATGAACCCTACAGTGCTGCTTATGTAACATCAAGACATTTATGGTTTACGAACTAAAACTCCAACCCGGAAAAGTACATTGAAATTAGCCAAACTGGAGACTTGTTTTTCCTACAAATTCGATCTGAAATTCCGTGGGCAATTCTCCCCAAGGCCAGGTTAGTGAATAAAGCCAGTACTTACTACTCACACTGTGAGCTGTATTGGAAGATTTTGGATTTCGTTTTTATTGTTGCTGTTATTTTCATCCACCGGATAAATAATAATGGTAAATAGTTTGCGGTACAGGCGTGGGGAGCTGTATGTGAGGAGGATTTTAAATTGGATTCCTGATTATTTGGAATTGAAAGTAAGGATTATGAGTGGAGTTTGGCAGTCGTGTTTATTGCAGACTGTAAATGGATAACATGGACATGTGAGACTAATGGCGAAATTGTCTGCAGTGTTTAAAGGGAAAGTATGCGTGTAAATAACTCCCTAATTGTTATAGTGCATTTTAAAATAATAGATACTAATAGCTACAAGCAGGCCCCTCATTGACCTGGGCCATCTCATTCTGGTCTATGGTTTATACAGATACTTAGACACCTGTCCTCCATAGGATCATAGGCATCTCTAAAGGGAGGGGTAGGGGCAATTGTTCCTTGCCCTCCCTGTGTGTGTCCCCACCAAACATGCCAGCGGTGGCTCAATTAGCTGCTGGTTCTCTAAGGGAGAGGGTGCCTTGAGCGGATATACTGCCTGCCTGTACAGCCATTAGGATATTCTGGCTGCACTTGTATTAGGTCATGCTGCTGGGCCAAGCCCTAACAGATATTACATTACTGATCTCCCACCCGCCAGGCATCACCCTCTAGGATGTACCTTTATGTATATACGTTTAGTTTTTTTTCAATAGTGTGGTTGAAATGATTAGTGTCACCCCCAGTTTTGACTGTGATATCTTTTGTGTCCCCCACCTGATATATTGTTCCTAGAGGTTTAAAGAATAAATATTTAATCCCCCAAGAGCAGTAGTTCCACTCGACACATACTTTCAGCAGCTGCCATAAGTGTACAGCCCCCATTAGTTAATGAACCCGTAGGCAGGGTGACATGCACAATTTAGGTGTGTGTTCCTTTAACCCCTTACGGACACATGACGTGTGACACGTCATGATTCCCTTTTATTCCAGAAATTTGGTCCTTAAGGGGTTAAAGTAAACCTTTAAAATCAGTACAAGAATTCGGGTTGCATACTGTGTTTGAAAGGGGTAAACGCAGGCTATATTTTTAAGATAAAATTGACTGGATGTAGAGATTAGTTGGACGTCATTTGTGGAACAGTTATGGTAGGGTGTGGAACTGCACTCTATCCCTTTAAGCAGTATGTAGCTGGGTGCAACTCGGACAGTCTCAGTACCAGAGACCAAATGCTGAATAACAAATAGAAGGAAGGTCCAGGCACTCCAAGGTACAAGCAAGGCAATTTTATTGAACCCACTCCATCACAACGTTTCGACCTACACGGTCTTTACATGCACTTAGTAGCTTGACATACATTCATTCTTATAGGAATACAAGTGATTAACAATTAACAAGATCCCATCAAACAATTAGTTAAAATTACATCCATATCCAACCCCCAGTATAGCCACATTGATAGTAAAGGCTAACAGCTGTGTCACAAGTGCAAATTAACTCAATTGGAATCCTTCTCAACAAGTACCATTTCTGGGATATGGAGACAAAATTGGAAAAACAATTAAAAACAAACAATAAAATGAATCAAAGCCAGATCGGGTCCAATTTCTCTTCAAGCATTACTATCAATAACTTTAGTATGATAATATCTGATTCTCTGACCTAAGTATAATACAAAAAATATACATATATTTAAAAAAAAAAATATATATATATATATATATATATATATATATAAAGAGATAAAGATAGTCAATATATATGTACCAAAAATTTAATAGAATAACGAAATAATTATATATAAAGATATGTGTTGTATGTAAAAAAAAAAAAGTCTATATACGGTAATTTGGATAGACAGTGTACATGTTAAGACAGATTACAAAGCTGTGAATAGTTTTAGTTCCTAGTAATATTTTAAGTGTTGAAGTGCTTTATATGAAATATCACAATAAAAAGTAACTGTCTGACCATTTAAATATAAACAGCAGGTGTGAAACCCATTATTCTAAGATAAAGTGCATAGGAGTGAAAAAACAATGATAACATTTATTCAATAAATCAGAGATCTATATTAAGTAACCAAAGTCATTAAATTTTATATAATTAGATTATAGAATATAAGAGATAAAGACCTGACTGGTCCAGAGTTCATTTATGTGCATTTAGTAGAGAGGACCCCAGCACCAATATCACAGATTAAAGATAATCTTCAAAAATAAAAATAGTTAAAATCCAAAAATTAAAACCAATATGAAAATGTCTATATTAACTGATTAAGATCATAATAATAATTAGGGCCTTTTTGAGGTCAGGGTTTTACGTTCCCTAATTTCTGGACCAGTCAGGTCTTTATCTCTTTTATATTCTATAATCTAATTATTAATTACTTTGGTTACTTAATATAGATCTCTGATTTATTGAATAAATGTTATCATTGTTTTTTCACTCCTATGGACTTTATCTTAGATTAATGGGTTTCACACCTGCTGTTTATATTTAAATGGTCAGACAGTTACTTTTTATTGTGATATTTCATATAAAGCACTTCAACACTTAAAATATTACTAGGAACTAAAACTATTCACAGCTTTGTAATCTGTCTTAACATGTACACTGTCTATCCAAATTATATAGACCTTTTTTTGACATACAACACATATCTTTATATAGAATTATTTCGTTATTCTATTAAATTTTTGGTACACATATATTAATTATCTTTATCTCTTTATTTTTTTTTTTTTTAATATATGTATATTTTTTGTATTATATTTAGGTCAGAGAATCGGATATTATCATACTAAAGTTATTGATAGTAATGCTTGAAGAGAAATTGGACCCGATCTGGCTTTGATTTATTTTATTGTTTGTTTATTTTTAATTTTTTTTTCAATTTTGTCTCCATATCCCAGAAATGGTACTTGTTGAGAAGGATTCCAATTGAGTTAATTTGCACTTGTGACACAGCTGTTAGCCTTTACTATCAATGTGGCTATACTGGGGGTTGGATATGGATGTAATTTTAACTAATTGTTTGATGGGATCTTGTTAATTGTTAATCACTTGTATTCCTATAAGAATGAATGTATACATGCACTTAGTAGCTTGACAAAGACCGTGTAGGTCGAAACGTTGTGATGGAGTGGGTTCAATAAAATTGCCTTGCTTGTACTTTGGAGTGCCTGGACCTTTCTTCCATTTTGTTATTCAGCATTTGTGGAACAGTGATTGTACACGAAAAAAAGGAAAGTTGTGTTTAGGTGATATCAGGAACGATTGATGAAGTTTTGCCAATATAAAAATGCGTGAGTTATAAAGAGGAGCCGTCACTATGGAAACAAGATGGGTTCTATGAAAACGTCCAAATGGTTCCCAGTATTTCATTGTAATTCATTAATGAAGTGTACTCGTGACAGACAGATGAACTACGGATATGATAAACGATAAACTGCAACTAGAGTTCATGGATTATGAAAAATACAATCTCTTTAAGGGGACATAATCATTATAAATGCAGCACTGTGTTTCTAATGTTAACATGTTCCCAAACACGCATGCACTACTGGTGAAATTTAAAAAATAGATAAAAAGCTTTATTATTTACCTTTTCTCTTACCAAGCCCAATCTCAGTGCTGGTGTTCCTCCCCCAGCTCAGATCATTATTACTAAAATCAGCCAATCGAATGCTTCCCCCATAGAGAAGATCGCAATCGCCACCCTGCACCAATCACCATCTCCTCATAGAGAAGCACTGACTCAATGCATCCAAATGCAGAACATGAAGACACCAGGACTGCATCACGAAGGGCCTCGAGTGACAGCCACTAGATGTGACCTTAGGGACAAGTTAAAAACATTATGTTTTGTAAGAAAAGGCAGTGTGTACAATTGTCAGATTGCAGGGACAGGAGCTAAGCACCAGAAACACATTAAGCTGAAGTGGTCATGGTGTTTAGAGTGACCCGAAGCACTGTAACTGTGTCATTGATTGTTATGGTGCTAGACATGTCTATGTCACAGCGCCCTGCACACGGCAGCTTATAACTGCAGTGATTTGCAAACATTATTTTAGGAGTAAGACCGCCCCCTCAGTGTCTGATATAGAAGAAATGTTGACTTCTTCCGTATGGACACAGAGCGGGCATCACTGCTTCCTCACACCAATGGAAATCAGCTTTAGGGAACCCAAGGCACAGTCTGTGAAAAAAACTGTAATTTGACAAGGGAGATCAGTAGCTACGGGCTAATCCACAATCCCATAAATCTCTCCTGAACAGGAATTTATGGGATAAGAATAGAATAAGAGGGTGTACCTTCTCTCCGCTGCTCACCTGTTGATTAGCAGCGAAAAAACTTTAAAAAAAAATACTGTATAATTAAAAGTTATATTTTCATGTCATAACTAATGCTTAAAGGCACACTATAGTCACCAGAACAACTACAGCTTATTGAATTTGTTCTGGTGAGTAGAATCATTCCCTTCAGGCTTTTTGCTGTAAACACTGTTGTTTCAGAGAAAATGCAGTGTTAACATTACAGCCTAGAGATAACTTCACTGGTCACTCCTCAGATGGCTGTTAGAGATCCTTCCTGGGTCATGGCTGCCTAAAATGCATCCAAACATTCAGTATCTCCTCCCTCTGCATGCAGATACTGAACTTTCCTCATAGAGATTCATTGATTCAATTCATCTCTATGAGGAGATGCTGATTGGCCACAAAGATACATGATGCACTGCAGTCAATGTAAAATTTGGAGTTCTTATTAACTATCTGTCCATTCCAGAGCCACTATTTGCTCAGCTTTGTGGATGTTACTCTTCATGTAACACCTACCATTGGTCTGCCCGTGCTCCCCTGCTCCCTTATTTCATTTGCCCTGCTTTGGATGACAATACGTTGGCTTTGTTGCCAGCATGCCGGCCACTGACTGACGTCACTCTGGTCCTACACTCGCAGTGTTGCATTCGCTGTGGTTCTATGGGAAATCGTTTCTGCTCTCCCTTGTCAGTCAACATAGTCCATGCAAAAGATTTGACGGAGTACTGCGAGAAAGACCTATTTTTAAATGGATTTTTCTCCCAATCTATATATTTGCTAGTTAACCTGCGAGCACAATCTCCACCTATGGCAGTTACGCAGCTCTATAACCTAGCGACCATCTGCACCTCTGGCAGTCACGCAGCTCTATAACCTAGCGACCGTCTCCACCTCTGGCAGTCATGCAGCTCTATAACCCAGCGACCGTCTCCACCTCTGGCAGTCACGCAGCTCTATAACCTAGCGACCGTCTCCACCTCTGGCAGTCACGCAGCTCTATAACCTAGCGACCGTCTCCACCTTTGGCAGTCATGCAGCTCTATAACCCAGCGACCGTCTCCACCTCTGGCAGTCATGCAGCTCTATAACCTAGCGACCGTCTCTACCTCTGGCAGTCACGCAGCTCTATAACCTAGCGACCGTCTTCACCTCTGGCAGTCACGCAGCTCTATAACCTAGCGACCGTCTCCACCTCTGGCAGTCACGCAGCTCTATAACCTAGCGACCGTCTCCACCTCTGGCAGTCACGCAGCTCTAGTCTTTTGCCTTTTTTTTTTTTTTATTAAGCAGAGGGCTCCTTACCCTTTCTCTTTCCCCCTTCTAGTCCCAATTGGCTGCATTCCCTCCTCCTCTGTTTCCCTCTGAAGAATTTCACAGCGGTATCTTCTGCCTCAGAGAGCTACTTGTCAGTTATCAAAGCTGGATCCTGACTTTGAAATCGGCGAGGTGCAGCCCACAGCTTCAGCCAAACCTTTGAAACTCACAAAGAAAAAACAAGTGAAATAAATAAACCAAGTACAGCACCGCTGCCGCGCTCTCTCTGCGGTAACATACAAGGGGTTATTAACAAGTGACTGGAAGATTTGCTAGAGAACAAACAAAAATCCTCTCAGAGTCATCCACAATGGGGGGTTTGCATTGGAGGGGCTGCTATGCTGCAATATACATTACATGAGCTCATACTATTGTATTTATAGATTTGTTGACCCTCTGGTTTAAGTACAAATATCATGGAGACACAATGGGTTTTTTATTAATACTTTCTAACCCCAGAACCATTAAAGGGGTGACCAGGACTTGATTAGTTAAATCATAACATTAAAGCAGACCTAGATCTACACATACTCTTTCCATGAACTTTGTTTCCTGCTCTGTAGATTGTGGTGAGTATACGACTACAGTGTATACAGAGCAGTCCCTGCAATAGTATGTATCGGAACGCTATGCATCATGGGGTTGCATGTCAGACTTGGTGACTGAAGGCGTCAACCTTAACCAGTTCATAACCATTTGTCTATTTACATTTATTCTTGCTTATTGGAGAGTTTTGCACCATTTCTGATTATTTTAATTAACAGGTTCATTTGGGCCATCCGTCTTCCTGGGGGACTACCTTTAACAGGTGGGTTTGCCTTGATCAGCATATCTGTGATCACGTGTATATCGCACGTGTATATCGCATGTGGATTCTTTAATTCTATAATGTGGCAATTGGTGTGGTACTTACCACTTGTTTTAACTGAATAAATGCTTTCACTTTATATTTTATTAGATTCATTCTACGTATGTTCCTGTGGAAGATTTCGTCAAAACAGTCTTGAGTCACTGGGAAGGACAGACGTCACATTGCCCCCTTTGAGCTGACCCGATGCGGGAACTAAATTGGGAAAGCAGGACAGGACCCCAAAATTGGGACTGTTGGAAGGGAGGAGGAAGAGGGGAAGTGGGGGGCGAGGAATGCAATTATAGCAAACTATGGTAATTTCATATTCCCCATTTACATCTTCCCTGTCTGCACTCTCCCGCTCTATGTTTCTCCATTACATCCAACCGTTTCATATCATTAGCCACACATGGCCTTACTTCAGTCATAAGTCTTATAGCTCCAGCCACCCATTCCATGAGCCTCCATCCCACATATTAATGTCATGTGCAGTGCCAACCATCTCAGATCCTCTTATCCGGCCATCTATCTTATTTCTCCTCGCCACCAATTATATGCCCATGCCAGCCATATCATGCCATTGCTTGCTACGTGTTTCTTTGTAACCCATAGCACTCCCCTATCAACTTCATGTCATGTCTCTCTTCCATCCATTGGATGCTTCCCTGATACCCATATAATCTTCCTGGCCTATACAGAGCTGATCCTTCCAGTGGAAGTTAATGAATGGGCCCTCTTCTCACCTCTAAAGGTGTGAAAAGTTAAGTAACTCGCCAGTATACCAGCTGAGTCACAGTATATTGAAATACACAAGACACCCCTTTCACCTGGGATAAGCTACAGTACAGAGAACCACCATCGGTTTAACCAGTTAAGGACATTCCAGGTCGTTCCAAACAGAACATTACATTTTATAAGCAACAACTGAATAAATATCCTTCAGCGAGGTATCGGAGGTATCTTACCATTTCTATTTTTTAAACTTTTCTATTTAAAATATTGCTGTGTCCCATGTTATGTTTGAACGTATTGCAAGGTAAGGAATAACCTAGAATCTAGAAGATTATATATTCCACCTCAAACATTATGCAAAGGAAGGATTATTAAACTGAAATTCTGTAAATGGACACATTTTTGTTTTTCTTTAATTAATGCAGTTTTCAATTACTGAATGAACAAAATAAAAATGAATCCACTCCTAACATACAACCAGAGGGCTGAGACGACAGACTATTAGCAACTTCATCACAACACCAAGTTGTATTAATGTATTGTACACAGTGCCCTTTAAACCGTATTGAGTCACTGGCGAGTGGCCCACCTCAAGATGTGTTTTCCTATAATTCCAAGTCTGCTTTGCATTAACTCAACGTTTGTGGTGTGGGCTTGATTTCATTTTTAAAATCAATTCCTTTAGTTTAAATGTTTTATAAAATTTGGGATGATTCATATTAGGTCATGTTCAATAAAGGAACACACTAATTACATAAGGTTTTAATATTGATGACATTGTATTTTAAGGGGTCCAGTAGAGGATTTACAATTAAAGGGGCACAATAGGTAGGGACTGGTCACCAATTCTAATGTGTTAAAGAGATACTCTAAGCACCAGACAGCTTTAGCTTAATGAAATGGTTTTGGTGTATAGATCATTCCAATGATCAAGCCTGTGCAATTTAGGAGTTAACTTCGTTTATCCAGTTCCACCACACCTCCCTTGGCTGTGATTCACAAAGCCTCCATTAAAAAAGTTACATTTTTTACCAGTGTGTTTACTTTAGAGGTTCTTATCTCCAACTCTGTTAATGTACTTATAAACACATACAAGAGGCTGCTGTAGGCTTTGAAAGGCAATTAATAGAGTAGGAAATGTAAACAAATTCTAAATTAAACACACTGCGCAATAAGGGAAGCTAAAATAATTTAGACTTTTTCTCAAGATGTGTGTAGGGAAGTTGTGGCTAGTGCTGTATAAACAAAGTAATGTAATTGCTAAAACGCATAGAAGTGAGCAGCATGACTGCAGGGGCATGATGTATACACCCAAACTGCTTAAGTAAAGTTGTCTTGGTGTTTAGTGTGTCCATTTAACTGGATGTGATTTGTGAACGAGTACAAAGGCAGTAAGCATAACGGTTAGGGTTGATGGTTGCACCGCTGATTAATTCCTAAAAGATATAAGGCATTAAAAAAAAATCACGCAGAACTTAAAAAAAAATAAAGACTTTTTGCATTCTTATAACCGCTCTACTCGCAGAGACTCCCTGGCCCAGAAGAGGCACCATCAAACAGCAGCCTTACATGATGGTCTGTGTGTCAGATCTTATTCCATGAACTGCTGATAAGTCATTTATCGTTTCAGCTGCAGTTCCACTCCTCATATAGCATGAGTGGAAGTGCTCAATAAGGTGATAGCAGCCTTACTGTTTATTCAAAGCCTGGTTCATTTTTAGTAAATTGGTCTGTTCGCCAGCGACTGCCAAGCCACGAACATTCACGTGCATGCAGTGGCGTACACACAACCCATGGGGCCCCGGTGCGAAAACTGATCCGTGGCCCCCCCCCCGCGCTTACTCTGCGCGGGCTGGGGCCGCAACACATGGCGGCGGGCACCTGGTAGCAGGGCTGCGACCCGTGCGACCGCGGTATGTACGCCAGTGCATGCATAAACACATACACTTAAAGGACCACTACAGACACCCAGATCAAATCAGCTCAATGAAGTGGTCTGGGTGCCAGGTCTCTCTAGTTTTAACCCTGCAGCTGAAAACATAGCAGTTCAGAGAAACTGCTATGTTTCACTGAGGGTTAATCCAGCCTCTAGTGGCTGTCTCATTGACAGCCGCTAGAGGATTTTCTGCGATTCTCACTGTGAAAATCACAGTGAGAAGACGCTGAACGTCCATAGGAAAGCATTGAGTAATGCTTTCCTATGGGCGGTTTGAATGCGCGCGTGGCTCTTGCCACACATGTGCATTCGGAGCTGAGAGGCGGATCGGGACGGAGAGATCCCCAGCGCCAAGGGAGCCCGGCTCTGGAGAAAGGTAAGTGCTTTAGACACACACACACACACTCTCATGAACAGACTCACACATTTACTGACAGACAGACGCACACAAACATACTCAGTAACAGACACACTCACTAACACACACTCACTAACACACTCACACACACACACACACACTCACTAACACTAACACACTCACACTAACACACAATCACTCACACTAACACAATCACTCACACTAACACACTCACTCACACTAACACAATCACTCACACTAACACACTCACTCACACTAACACAATCACACGTTTTGTTTTTTTTTGTTTTAAATTTAATCCCCCCAGCCTCCTTACCTGTGTGAGAGCTGGGGGGATTCCCTGGGGTCCAGTGGTGTTGCTGGCCCTGCTGTCACCCAGCTGGCTGGCGGGCGCGCGAGGGAGCACTCTCCTCTGAGTGCTTCCTCTTCAGCTCCCTCGCGCGCCGCGTACTGATGCCGGAGCCGGAAGATGACGTCATCTTCCGGCTCCGGTTTCAGTGCGGTGCGCGAGGGAGCTGAAGAGGAAGCACTCAGAGGAGAGTGCTCCCTCGCGCGCCCGCCAGCCAGCTGGGTGACAGCAGGGCCAGCCTCGGGGGGCCCGGAGGTGGCCGGCTCCTGGGCCCCCCAGCAGAAGAGGCTGGCCCTGTGGGTACATACCTGGGTCGCAGGGCGGCCGGGCCCCCTGGTGGGCCGGGCCCGGTCGCAGCCGCGACCCCTGCGACCCCGGTATGTACGCCACTGCGTGCATGACAATGGCTCTTTCCAGGGATATAGAGAAAGAGATCGGCCCTTGTTGCGTGTGGATGAATGTAGGACTATGCATGGAACTCCTTTGCAATGATGACTTGTTGCAATGTTGCTTAGAGTGACCCTTTATCAGGAGAGTAACCTGCTACTTATCTACCCATGCTGTGGTGGTTTTTGTTTTTCATACAGGTGGGGGTTTTCATTAAACTAAACTAAATTGTTGCCAATTAGAATCGGCATGGCAGAATTTAGACTAGAATAGCAAAGCAGAGACTATAACAGACTTGGAGAATTGCTCCAGAACAATTTTATTAACCTAAATGTTGCCATTCGGGTCTCAATAAACTACAAATACGCTTATCAAATAAGTCCCTAATGTGTATTTAAACAATTAGACTGACAGCCATTAGAAGCACTTCCTCAGGCAGACTTAAAGGGACACTATAGTCACCAGAACAACTACAGCTTTTTGAATTTGTTCTGGTGAGTGTAATAAGTCCCTTCAGGCTTTTTGCAGTAACACTGTATTTTTCAGAGAAAAGACAGTGTTTACATTACAGCCTAGGGATAACTCCAAAAAATGGCTGCTAGAGGTGCTTCTTGGGGTAGTGTTACACAGTGAGCAGCACTGCCATGCAGTGTCTCCACCCTCTGCATGGAAACACTGAACTTTCCACATAGAGGTGCATTTATTCAGTGCAGTTTTATGAGGAGATGCTAACTGGCCAGGCCGGTGTTTGACTTGTGCTGGCTCTGCCCCTGATCTGCCTCCTTAACAAGCTCATCCAATCCAGTGCTTTCTTATGGTATAGCATTGTTATTGGCTTTGATCAACACTTCTGATATCAGCCAAGCAGTCAGATCAGGGGCAGAGCCAGCAGCAGCAGCCTGGAATAAAAGTAAAATTTGACTATATTTAGGGGGTATGGGTGTTTTTAAAAAGGATTTCTAACACTAATGAGAGTATTAGTAGGCAGCTAAAACAACCCAAACCATAGTCTGTTCCTTTAAGATTTTCAAACGACTTCACGTTCAGTGTCGTTGTACACTGCTGCCACTATTGTTTTTAAAAGAGAAGCGTCATATTGAATGAGAAGCATCACACTTGTGAGGTAGGTGTTACTGATATTACTGAACTGGATTGAACAGCCACTGTGAGGAGAGGGGATTGGTGCTGGATTACAAATGAGTTTTTAAAGGGTTTTAAATAAAAAAAATAAAAAAATAAAAATAAAAACTAAACATGTATTCTTTATTAAAACAGGGAAGCTGGGATCTAAAATAGTAAATGAACACGTGAATTGCATATTGCCCTTTAACCCCTCAGTGACCGCTGACATACCAGGTACATCCGACAAAAAATGGCCGTTAACGACCTCGGACATACCTGGTAAATGGAAGCGATTACGGTATTGCAGCGCTGCCTTGAGGTCGAGGCATCCTGCAATGCCTCCCCTGACTGCTGCCGGGTGATTGCTCCAAGTGGTGCCCGCCAGTGAGGCAGAGCATCGGAAGCAATCAGGCAGGCTTCCAATGCTCTGCGTGTGTGCTCAGTGAAGATAAAATAGTATAAAAAAGACTAGGTATGTCCGCTGTATTCCTGTGCACTTACTAGGTACGTCCGTGGTATTCCTATGCACTCCCCAATCGCCGCTGTTCCCCGCTGGCGATCGGTCTACCTCTCCGTCTGGGGGGACTGTATGATATCCCAGACAGTCCCTACTCAACAAATTAGGACCCCCCCTGGGCCATGTGATTGCTCTGAAAGAGTGGTCACATGGCCGCAATAAGCGTCCATAGTGCTGCCTGAACTGACAGGCAGTCCCCCTGCTGATGAAAAAAGTAAAAAAAAAATTTTAAAAAGAGAAAATATTAAGTTAAGAAATAAAATATATATATATACACACATACACACATTATATCTATAATACAATATACATACGGTATATTAATATAAAAACACACTTAGAGTAAAATTAGACACACACATATATATATATATATATAATTACTTTTACTTTTTTTATTTTTAATTATTAAAGATATATATATATAATTTTATTCTAACAGTATTTTTTTTAGTAATATATATATACACACCTAGTAGAGAGCACTCTGGAGTCTTGATAAAGTACATTCAAACTGCTGCTTTATTAAACAAACACAGTGATAAACACAATAGTCGGCGTTTCAGTCTATGCAGACTTTTTTCAAGGTCTTGGGAAAAAAAAAAAGTAAATTATATAATATGATGAAAATAATGGTATCTTTAGAAAGACTTTTTATTGGTGAGAAAAACTATATATAAAATGTGTGGGTACAGTAAATGAGGGAAATTACAGCTAAACACAACCAACGCAGAAATGTAAAAACAGCCCTGGTCCCAACGGTAAGAAAAATGAAAAACGGTCTGGTCACTAAGGGGTTATAGTTATAGTATTCCTTTAACTAGGCAACGGTGGTGATTGTTATTATTATAATAATAATATTATTATATTGCTTCCACCCATCTTTCCCTTCATTTAGATTTTTCTAGTGTATTTCATCATTATATTTACTTTCCTGACTGGTTAATCTCCTCCTCGGTTTAAAAAGGATAAATAAAAATAACCTCGTTTTAACAAACGCATATGAATTAAAAAAAAAAATGAATAAAAAAAAAATTATTTTCATGATAGTTCAGAATTTGCCACTTGGCAATCTCCTTGATGCCAAATACGGGCTCCAGATTCAATGGGCCAGTTACTTTAAAAATGCCTATGGCCAATATTTCTCCAGGGTCCATTCTTGATGGAGCTATAATCAGAGGTCGTCAGAAGGTAACTATTAACATTGGTTAAAACACGGCTGCAGACACACACGTACTCTCCTTTATTTCTATCCTGGCAAAATAAAATCTCAAATTATTTCAGTTTACATTCTGTGAGATTTGCCAATATTCCGGCTGCCTAGAAAGGATTTTAAATACCCTGCTGCTGTGCAGCGAGCATAGCTACTGGCACAGGACATCCGCAGCCCTGAGGGGGTTTGCGTTAATCTCTATGCTAATTAAATACGACGGTACCCCTTCTCCCTCCCTCTGCCGCTGCTAAACACCTCCTCCTGCCAGCACCCTCCCCAGAGACTCCCTCCTCTGTCAGACACTCTGCTGTGTGCCAGGAGGCAGCCATCGGGGGCAGCTCTGAGCAGGGTTGGGAGGGAGGAGGGGGCCGGGAGTGACAGGCACCATCTGTCAGTGTCAAGACCGTCTACAGATGGAAGGCAGAGGAGCCAGGGGAAACCTGTGCCCTCAGCAGGCACCGAGAGTGGGGAGAGACGGCAACAGCGAGAGGAGCAATGCGTAGGAAGAATAACAACATATACGGCTAGGAAGACGGGAGTCCAAAGAATAGAGAAAAGATCTATAGTGCACAAAATGGCAATATTACAACAGAGAATAATTTTTAATTCTTTAATAGCAATGCTGGTGCGGATCACATTTCAGAGCAACAAGTTACCCTGTTAAAGGAACATTAAAGCGTTAGGAATACAAACTTGTATTAACCCTTTACTGTCCCGGGTTATACAGCACCCTGTGTGTCCTATAAACATCATAACATGAAGGTTTCTCTATAGGAATGCATTGAAATAATGCTTTCTTTTGGGAGATTCTGTTTCCTGTGACCAAGTTGCAGAAAGGTTAAATTGACAAATTGAAGTGGCCTGGGTGACTTTAGTGTGCCTTTAATTATCTAACCGTTATAGTGTAACACGTTGAATAATTTTATTTAAAAAAAAAAAAAAAAGCAAAATGTGTAATAATTTAACCAACTATTTAATCATTTCACGTGGGGGTGTTGACTTGGGGGAGAAAAAAAAAACATTTATTGGAAGTCAGAATGCATAGCTAGCATGTGAAGTTAAGGGGACCCTGTATTGTAACTGCTTCATCTCATTAAACGAACACTCTACTGCCCAAATGCAAAATAAATAAAAATCAATATTTAGTAGATATACCACAAATTAAAATTTGCATGTATTTAATAATGCATTTCTTTTCATTGGGGTACAGCTAAAAATAGCTTGCAAAAACGGCAGATTTCTTGTCTGCAGCCTTTGCAAACCCTCCCCTTCTAACCTAGGACAGACTTCCTGTGGCTGTCCAATCACAGACTTCCCAATGCAGCTCAATGAGAAGTCTTTGCAAGTCAGGTGCTCACAGCAATTGCTGCCTCTTGAGTTTAGTGCAACTAAGCTAATCATACCAGGAAGCAACAGGACTAAGTTGTCTGCTTGAAAAGCAAGGGGGTGCAGCCAGCATCATTTATAAAAGTGTAAATGTCTGCACTTTTACCAAAATGAAAAAAAAAATAGGACACATTCTTCACACACAAGCTTTTCAGCAAGTTTAAGTTCTGTAGGGGTCTGGAGTATCCCTTTAAGTGGTTATAGTTTTTGAGGTCCCTTGGCGCCATCCCTCAATTAAGTCAGTGCTGTTGAGAGGAAGGGTTGCTATGTAGGCATTAGCCTAAGCAGCAGTACTTGGCTTGGAGTGTCAGCTAACCACTTTCAGCCTATCACAGCTGAAAACAATTTAACATTTTAGAAGGACAGTACCAGGGGACTCCAGGCATCACAAATTCAATGAGATGTAATAGTGTCCCTTTAAGACAAAGCAGTAGTTTCACAAGTAGTTTAGTCATTTATACCTTCTACGAATTTTCATTGATCGCAAGCAATTTTATAATGTATAATAGATTAAATGAAAAATGGTTAAAGCATCTACAGATATATGCCAATATGCTGGCACTGTGTAAATGCCAGACTCTCGTAAAATCAGAAGGTATATAGCTACCTGGCTAATGCCTGCCGATATTAGCTGGTGTGTGCCTAGATCCCTTATGAACTCCTATTCTCTCCTCCAGCCACCTCTATCGATGGATGTTGTTCCACAGCAATGTATAACATGTTCAGAATGTTCAGATGTAAGATCATATCCATCAACTATATTAGATCGTACAGGACAATCTATTTCAGACATGGGTCCCTGCATTCTAAGGTTTTAGTTTGATAGTCAAATTCTGGGACACCTGGGTTCAGAATTAGCACTGCTTAAAGAGGCTCTGGCACCACCATATCAAAAATCAGTATTTCATGAATATCACATTTTTGTGGAATACTCATATTTACTGTGTTGAAATTTCACTCATATTCCAACTCAGTCAAAAGATACACCGAGACAAAGTAGGGAATACTTTGTCTAACTATTTTTCCTTTGCTTAACAAAAAGGCCAAGTTACCGTTTTTTCGCCCCATAAGACGCACTTTTCCTCCCCTCAAAAGTAAGTGGAAATGCCTGTGCGTCTTACAGAGCGAATGTGTAGGTTTACATACCTGTATTGTAGCGTGGGCCGGCAGAACACCGCGCACAGCGGTACAGGAAACTGAAATTTAAGTTCCTGTACCGCAGTGCTCGCTGTTCCGGTCGGTCACACTACAATACAGGTAAGTAAACCTACCGGGGACCACGGGGGGGGAAGAGAGGGACACTATGGGACAAGGGGAGGGGGGTTAAAGATCACTATGGGACAGGGGAGGTGGGTTAAAGATCACTATAGCACAGGGGAGGGGGGGTTAAATATCATAATAGGACGGGGGGGGGGGGGGACAGGGGAGGGGAGTGGTTGGTAAGGAACACTATGGGACAGGAGAGGGGAGTGGTTGGTAAGGAACACTATGGGACAGTTTGTTCAGAATATTTTTTTTCTGGGTTTCCTCCTCCAAAAACTTATGGAGCAAAAAATACGGTACTTTTTGTCAAGCTTGTCATTTCCCCCAACTCTAGGAGATAAAAGCTATTTCTATGGAGGACCCTATGGTATTGTGGGATCCTCCAAAGACCTCAATGCTGTATTTTCACGCATGTGCAAAATAACTGCTTTGACGTCAGGTCCTGGCAGATGAAGTGGACCAGAGGGAACAAGATGGCAGCACCCGCACGGGACAGATTCAAGTAAGTAAATCTCACCTTTCCCTGCCCCACATTGCACTACCAGCAGCGATGTCACCATCAACATGAAGAATTTCATTAAGGGCTTTCTTCACCCATCTGAAAGCACTTCAGCCACCCTCTGCTAACGAGCAACCTTGACAGGGGTGGCCAGCATGGCTGCCTGTTAGATTGTCACATATGCACAGCAGGCTGACATGCCCACATTCTCCCAGGTCACCAGTGATGTGCATTGCATTACTGGTACAGCCCTACTGGTACAGCCTTGCCCGTCCATATCCAACTTGAATAACTCCCAGGTTCCCCCTACAGTAGAAGAGGGGATAACAAAATTCACAGAATCTCTTTGAGAGTCAAAGACACTGATGGACGTCCCAGTAGAGAAATTAGTTTCTGCACTTGATAAGGACCTGCCATTCTTGTTCACCAAAAACTAGCCGACTTAACCTGATCGAAAGGTCTGCATTTCCACCTACACAATAATAATCTATAAAATAAAATAAAAAATCAACAGGCCAACGTCTTCCTTTTATGCAACGGTAGACTTGGTGCTAACTCCACCTAGGAAAAACAAAACTGAAAGAAAATCCAGTTTTTGCCTATCAGGCAGCAGACCTTTGACCCACCATCCCCATCCAATTCCTCATAGCTCCTCTATCTACTAATCTCCACAACCTGAAAACAAAACACACACAACAAAAACATGAACAAGCTCTCGTCTAAATCTCAGACAAAGGCAAATCAAATAAAAAAAATGTATTGCATGTAAAATACAACAAAAAGTCAATCAATAACCGGTATCCAGGATAATCTAAAAATAATATATCTGGAGAATTTAGGAAAACAAAATACACTGGCAACAAACTCTATATGCAAGGTAATCCCACCACATATGGACAATATGTGATTGTCCATATGTGGTGGGAATTTTGTCTTCTACCTTTCCTCCAAGACTCTCTGTATTCTCAACTGCCTTAAAGAACAATCCATACTTCAAGGAAATATAGAAGAAGGATACTAATTTGTAATACTAGTATTTCTACGACCCACTCTCCTCTTCTATCTGAACATTAGAATATCACCATACTTGGAGGAAGTTAAGAATTTTCATTATACTTTAACTTCTCTGAACCTACCTTGACCATATCTGGCCTTTCCATTTCATTTAGCTTTTACAACTTTTCTATCTCTCTCCTCTGGTATAGGTAGTTACTGCTCAATTCAATGGTATTCATTTATTGACCTCAGAATGGAAACAGCCTTCGTTACTCTGGCAGGAATCAATTATATGCAGGTTCTAGAGATACTGCAGCTGGAGCACTAGCCACTGAGCTTTTTCATTGGCTATCTCCCCATAATTATACAGAAGGTACCATATTTATTTCAAATGTGTAATTATAAAGAAAGGGTAGATATTGGTTGTGTATGGTTTAAGCGGTTACCCCCTCATGACATGGGCAGCAACTGGCATTTTCTTTCCAATTAATATTATTGGGGGGAAGGGATTACTAACCCTTAGGCTTAAGCATGTCTTCCTTCTTTCTATTTAAGTAAATTCAATTTCGCACACAAGATACATAAGGTGTTATCACAAAAAAACATGAAGTATAAAGAACAGAATGTTGGGCTTTAATGGAACCCTGCAGAGAGCCTCATTGGCTAACCTCTTACCTATAGACTATGGCCCCCAAAAAGTTGATATATTCCTCTGATATCAAATGCTCATTGAATATTGAAGGAAAAACTCAAAAGCATTTTTTATTGCAACAAGGTTCAACTTTGATCCCATGTGTTCTGGACGACAAAGAACAGAATGGAGCTAGTCACTATATGGCACATCTGTTTGCAATGCTACAGAATAGCAGAGAATGAATAAAATAATTACAGGTCTCATTGATAGCACACAGCAGAGGTATACAAACCTCCACGTAAGTGTTTTTTTTTTACTTTAATGGCTGGCAATTCTGTCTCCTGATTTGCGGTGTCAAAGACTGTGTCCAACACACAACAAAACATCAAACACTCTTTCTTCAAACATTTGCAAATCAGATAATGTCACATTCCATTAACAGCTGTTCCCATTACAGCCACTCTCAGTTTTTTACAGGAACATTAAATATGTTCTCAATTTATTCCAGCCCCTAAAGGGTATGGACACTAACCGTACCCTAATTTATTACTTCCAGTTCTAACAATTGGGCAGCCAGGGGTTAATCAATCCCTTTCTCTTTTTCCTTGCACTGATGCTTTCAGATATTGATGGGAAGGACCTGGGGGTAGCTGCAGGATATGTACAGTGCTGGAGGGGGTGTACTGAGCCAGGAGAAGTAGACGCTATACAATGCTCGTTGTCACTACACTGCTTGTTAAAACTACTTAAACTCCTGGGACTCTGTTTACTGAATCTTAATGTGTTTCTCCTTTCCCTGCTTCCCCTTTTTTTTAAAGCTTCCTTTTCCTTCCTCTTCTTCACACTATCTATCATTCCTCCTTTCACTAACCTCATTATCTCTTTGGAACATAATTTGAATGACCTTCTGCAAAGGTCTTAGCCCTTTGAGAGAGCAGTACATTGTGGAAGAACTATTATTAAGTTATTTTGCTTCTTGGCAAGACGCAAATTGGTGTACAGTTCCGTTCAGAAATCCATTTAATTTTTTTTAGTAAGTGGGGGAAATTTGCAGTTCTAGAAATGTGTGTTTTTACCAAGGCAGGGTTCACTGCTGATAAAGCCGTAGGTGCTGGATGAGTGATTAACTCGCACACTCCTCTTTGCTGGTACAAATGGTGGTACAAAATACAAAGTTAAAAAGAAATAGTATAGGACATCATGGCGGCTGGACGCACATCGTGTGAGCTCCGAGCTCAATTCCCCAGCTAAACGTGATTACAGCCAACCGGCCAGCCATAAAGCTACCAAAAGGGACTTACCCATCTCTGGAGCCAGCGGAGGAACCCCGGGTCAGTCGCCCGCGGGTACACCACACGGCCGACGGAGGTCGGAGGAGTGAGGCCCAGTACGGCCGTCGGGCGGGGGCTGCGGCCGATCCCCCGCTAGATGTGAAGCTGTGCGACCCCAAGCTCTTCTCACAGCCCTGTCTCCCCCCCTTTGGACCGGCGGGGGTCATCCCGGTCCGACCTGGCTAGCCCTCAGCACGCAAGAGCCCCACTAAACTTCACTCCAGCAGAGCCCACAAATGGAGGCCTATATTGCCCAGCGGGAACCAGCCATTTCGCAGCCGGAAACAACACTGCTAACTCCCGCGCAAATAACGCAGAAGCAGCTGGATGATATCTTCGACCGCTTCTGGGCGAAGCTGGAAGCCCGTCAAGCTGCAGCCACAATCCAGCACAGGGAGGTACACAGTAGGGCGGTGAGTTGGCCCCCTCTGATCCCCAACACCGTAAAGCTACGCAAGCCTATTAGCCAGAGATCACCTAGGCCGAGGGCCGAAACGGGCAAAACCCCACGGCATCACCCACAAAGACGGAGGATCGCCCGCACCCAGCGGCGGCATACCATCACGACCTCCCGTCTGCCCCATGCAGGGGAAGACTGGGATCCTAGGAGTCCCCACGTCCGTGGCAAGAGGATGCTGGCCTACCAACCGGCCTGGGGCGAGAGGGACACCCGACGGAACCACCCGAACGCTGCAACCTCCCTAGCACCCGTAATGCAGGACTTTCAATTTCCTACTTCGGGTTGGTTGAATGCAGGCAAGCTTCTTGCAGCCGCACCGTCCTTGGAGACCTGACCATAAGCGGCAGCTGCCACGATGGGACTCACACACACTAATGCCAGCTTTACTGTAACTCCTCACATGATTGCGATCAATATTTCTGTTAATGGTCTATTTCGGATTGGTCTGTGTTTTAATTGTTAGGTACTTCCTCTGTGCCTCAGATCTACCTGTACATTAGACTACCACCTGACATGTGACACATAACACAATCACACATACTCATGCACCTATACACGTAAGAGACCTGCATAGATACCATGACTACTCATATTATGTAAACATCTTAAGCGCAGCATATTTAGCGAGGGCTACTACTGAAAAGTCGAATAGGCACGAGCAGTTGAGACAGCCAGGCTTAGCAACTAGCCGAATCTTTGTTAAAATCAACACCCATTTCACCTGTATTTCCACCGCACTGTAGTCAGCAATAGACATGCCTGATAAAGCTTGCATGGATACTTACCTCATTGTACTGATGAAACTTTACTGAACCATCTTGTTTAAAATATAAAAATGTGCTAGATAATCTCATACCCCGCATGTTAAGCGAGGAGAAACGCTTGAGGGCTGCTCTTGGGGCACCCCGAGCCTGCATGTAACTTTTATTTGCACTGCAAAAAAAATAAAAATAAAATAATAAAATAAAATAGTATTTAATAATTGCTTAACTTGAAGGATTGCACAACCTTTTTAAGAACAGGACATAATTGAAAACGAGAGAAATCTCAATGTATCCTAACTGGTAAAATATTTTATAAACAAATAAATGTAAACGGAGGGGTCTCTCCCTGGCTGGATTGTTACCTGGGAATTAAAACTTGACGTGTGAATTTTATCCAGCCTGAATGACACTGATCGGCTGAGAGCATTGGGCTCACCTGTCCCCAGCACACTCAGCTAAAGTCATCCAGGATGGACAAAATTGACACTGATGATTTAGACGGGTTAATTCAGCATTATCAAACATGGGGGTGGTCCTTTTGGCACAGGGAAAACCCTCAATTTAACAAGAAACAGTGTGTAAATAGTCTAATATTAACCCAAAGGAAAAGCGCCAGCGGGGAACTCTATAGGATACAGCTACAAGTGGTTGCGTGACCATAGCTCTGAGTGTCCCTTAAGGTTTGTCCATACCACGTATTCAAAAGATACTTTGTCGGATACGTTTTGCGCTGTTTTTGGTGTCATTTATGATATCGGCATTCAGCTGCCAGTGTACAGGATTGATACACTCCTGGAATGGAATCCATGAGGTCCGTTACTTTGGGATCAGAGTGTTGATTTATCCCACGCTCTACATATATGAATTCCATTTACTGACAAGGCGTACTTTCAAACCCAGTTCCACACAATGAAGAATTAATAAGCTTGCTGGAAAATCTGCATAAAAGGAAACTAATATCCAACCAAGGGCAGGATTCAATGGCCATAGGTTATCATTAGTAACTGAAAAGCATTTTTCCAATAGACTTCATTAAGGGAATTAATGGTCTATTGCCACTTCAAGCACTACAACAAATTAAGGTAATTACATACCTTGTGGTGCAAAGAGGTTCTCTATCCCTGTCTCCCGGCATAAGTTTACTTAGCTAAATTGCTGAAACTATTAAACCATCTAGCTATGATTCTTTGTCTGCCGGTTCAAGTATTTGTATTGTGTGCATACACTATAGAAGCCCCCTGCTTCACTAGTGAACCCCTTCACAGCTAACGCAGCTATGGCTTCCCACACAAAAATGCAAATAGAGCCATTAGTAAGTTCGTAGCAGCCGAGGTATAACTGCTGACAGATTAGGCAGCAGCTCGATTTGTCTAGTTTAATAAACGGTGTGGCGAACAGGACCTCGCCATGGGCTCCTGGAGGAGCTTGCTTGCCAGCCTCCTGCCTCAGGACTATGGTCTCTGCAATATACCTTGCCCAATGCACTTTAAAAGGCTCTGTTCATGTGATTTATGTACTTTTGTACTCCAGAAAGAGACAGACCGTTAGCACTGATCGCATGGAACTGTTTTGGGCATAGGACCATGCGCACAGTCGATCAAATAATTGGCTTTCATGAAAATCCCGAACCCCTGAACCGATCTGGGTGATTTTTAGATATGTTGGGCACACAGATCGAGACTATCAGGGGATGTGACTTTTGTGCGGTTCTCACGTGTTTTGGGGTTTTGTTATATTGCATGTTTCTGTACTGGGAGATAATTCAATTATATGTTTGTGTGCTCAGGTAATTATCTCCCAGACACAGAGGAGGAGTATGTTAAATGTTTGCTTATAACCAGTCTCCTCTCAGGTCCAGTGGGGAATGCCCCTGGAATATGTATCAGGAAACCCCTTGCATTGTGACTCACATAAAAGGCTGTGTGTGGCTCTCATTAAAGCAGTTCTCTTTCACCCTCAACATAGAGCCTCGTCTCACGCCTGGAGTGGATCACTATATTTGCTGCTCTGGGGATTGCTATAATCACTATACTCCCTTGGATTGTAATCACTTGCTCTTTTAAGAGCATACTGTTACACTCTCTTGGAGGAGAGGTCATCTCACTGGAAGTTGGATCCCTGACTTGGGTCCAGGGTGGGCGGAGAACAGCGAGAGCCCAGCCAAGCTGTAACGCTGGCCACGGGGACTACAGTGGTTATGGTGTCAGGTGGAGTGCTTGGAATTACACAGAGTTACTAGGACGCATCGACTGGTGGAGTCACCCATTCGAGGTGCCAGGCGGTCCGCCATAAACTGAATTCCAGCCGGGTGCTGAACTTCTTGTTCTACTGGACATACAATGAGCTTCCTTCCAAAATAATAGGAGCATCCTGATTAGCAGAGCCACTACCAAATCTGAGCAGAGCTCACTGCAGAAGCTGAAAAACTTGGGAATTTACAACAAATGCAGGATTTAAAGTTGGAGTGGAGGGATTTATTTTATTATTTTATTTTATTCACTATTCTAAGTTAATAAGGCATTTCTTGACCACAAACAACCCTAAACCGAGACCTTAAGCGACTTACCAGCCCTCAGTCCCCATGGTGAACCTGTGATGTAGTCCATGAGCGGACAGCAGACGGCCAGTTATACCCGCGAGAGTGTACGGCCTGGCGAGCGACAGATGGGAGAGGCGGCCGATCTCCCAGTCTGGAGCTACCTGATGACCGACTGCTACAAGCAGGCACCGCTCCTCTCTCCCCCCCGGGAACCACCCTGGGCGAATCGAGCCCCTGTTCTCCTAACAGAGAGACCGGACGCGGCACCCTGATCCACGCCACGAACTTGGGGGCATACTTTTCTACCAGCCGGCTCATTTGGAGAGGGACTCATGCCTGCGGGACCCGAGGGGACTTTATTACTCTTATGTTCTATTCATTTTATGTTTTACCATGTGAAAGCCTTAGGAGTACATTCAATCTACTAACCTAGGCGCATAATCTTACCTCTCACATGTACTTCTCCACTTACATATGTCTCAGCCTGCTTAACAAAGTAACAATGATTACTCTCCTTATAAATGCTATGCCACATACCTTTAGCTCTAAGCATAACCATTATTTTCACAAGCATATGTAGCCTAGTACTATCACTACAGTTTACTAATTCATCAAAGCTTGTTATTCTCACTGTATATAAAATGTGCTGTTTTTTCTGCCATGTTCTTGAATGCTTTTAAAATGCTTGCATCTGCTGTCGTGGCTCTGCAAACTTGTATGTTATCTTATGCACAAGAAAAATAAAGAACTAAAATAATAATAATAATAATAATAATAATAAACCTAAAATGTAAATCTATAACCTACAGTACTCTCTGCGTGGCACCTGGACAGCTCTTCGGCCCATCTCCTTGTAAAATAGAGACTTGTGGCTCTTTAATGAGGACCCCAAGCAATGATACACCCTGCATCCAAGTTAAAACATTTCTGTAACAGCCAAAAAAATTACTACCAGAAATACTGTACAAATTTCTGACTGCTTCAGTCTCTAAGTGGCATTGACCCATGTAACGGATCCCCTATACTCCGACTGAGTATATCCGTTGTGATTCTCCCATTCCCAAGCAAAGCAGTGATTAGAATGCTTGGTTACCCAAACATTAGACTAGACTTGATAAAGGGTACAACAGGATCTGTTTATTGAAGGTCAGATACACAGTATTTATGCACAGACCCCCACAGGGGGTGTCCATCCACAGTAATGTAAAACATTAGCCTGCCCCGGCATCGCTGTGTCTGGGGGATAATGGTATCTCCCAGGCACAGGAAGCCGACACAAAAAAAACACAAAATACACAGAACACAGTAATGCATCCCCACATGCCCTACATCCCTGGATAGCTCCTGGTCCGAGCTATGCTCCCTGCAAATTTTGAAGTGATCGGATGTACAGAGCACATGAAATCATTGTGTAAAATCTAGGCTCGAGGCTCTGTACATACCCGTAAACAGTTCCACAAGATCACCTGGTTCTGGTGTGAAAGCAGCGGCCAACCCAGGAAAAGGGCGCAAACACATAGTGGCCAGTCAGCATTCATGGAGGGGAGGTGTTTTGCCGACCAATCGTGAGAAAGGGAGCAAAACCAATTTGAAAGGTAGTGCTTCTCCCATTGGTCGGCATGGACTCTGCAGTTGTGAAGCTGCCTGCTAATTGCAGAGTGTCGGCTAGGGCATGCGCCTCTCCCTGGTAGATGTCTCCAACTGGTTAGCACCAGGGAGAGCGCTCTTTGAGGGACACAGTTCGTTAAAACCCACAACATAGCTCTTGTTAATCTGTCACGCACTGAAGTGATAACTTATTCTAAGCAGTTTACTTTGCACAGGCTGTAAGTCATGCTTGGTCCTTCTCTTTTGGGTTTGTGCATCACTCTGGCACTTAAAGAGTTCATATGTTTGACTCTCCTCCCTTAATACGTAACATGTCGGAGGGTTGCATTTTCCAACCATCTGGTGCACAGTTCCAGATAAATACATAGGAAGCGGCCGGCAGTTGATGTTTTCTCCTGGTGTGGTTAGAAGTGGATTGACATTTAGTGAGGCTGCTGGCATTTATTGCTGAACTTCTATCGAAAAAGTGAGACTCTGACTTAAAAATCAATGAAGCAGACTTCAGCCTTGCACAACGATTACTGGCGTCAGCTATCTGCTAAATTTAATAAAATCAGGACAATAGTTTGGCACCGAGTAATTGTAAATTTGGGATTGTGTTTGATTAATCTTTGTGCTGGTAGTGGCCAAATGAAATCCAGAAACATCTCCAGATGCCACAAACGGACTGTAATGTATAGCTTTTATAGCAACAGAGCATTGTTCAGTTTCAATATTGTAACATTTTATATCATCAATAATATCTAGTTTGCCAATGCAACAAAGTGGCTTGGTCACTTTTTAAATTTTGTATTTATAGTGCTCCACTGTGTACCCCTGAGTAGCTATATTTTCCCAGTGAAATCACGTTTTGTAAAACATAGGGACTACTTTTCCTTATCTAGAAAACGCAGGTTGACAAAAGTGGGCCTTTAGCAAACTCCACATCATTTGTCAACTTTGTCACTGGGTGCCATTTCTTACTCACCTCCCTCCGTCGACACGTCACCTTCTCCTACCACTGACGCTCATAGAACTGAACATGCATTGTGTGTTTACACGCCGGCCCTAGGGAGGGCAGAGACTTCCATTAAGCTGCCATGGTGGATTTACCAAGATGGCGGTGCCATACATGAAGACCCGTGAGGACCGTCTGTAGGTCCAATAGTCATCACAGAGTGCTGGGCATGTTATAGGCTGAGGAGGTGGTGGCAGAAAATACAGTGACAGTTTATTAAAAGCAGCTGTGTCATCAAAAATAAACTTTATCTAATCTACTTCTATATAGTTTTCTGTGTCTGAATCTCTTTTTATTTTAATTTATTTAAAATACATGAGAAAGGGTCAGGATTGTTTTTCTTTATGTACAGCAGTAAAGTTAACAAAACTTGGACAATGCTTAAACAAGGTTCTGTTTCAGTTGCCAATCACATTTACCCACAATCCAATAGTAAATTGAACGTCACAGAGGACAAATAGCAGTCATCATGGACAGATGAGAACAAAATGGCTGCACTGGCTGCAGGATTTGACCACAAAGCATTTTAACAAGAAGCCTATAACATCACAATGTCCAGCACAGATGGGAAAGTCGGTGCTGGAAATATTAGGGGGTTACAGTCAGTGGTGTACACACGATCCATGGGGCCCCCGGTGCGAATTTATTTTTAAAAAAAATTCAATGCAAAGTAGTGATAATCAGAGATAAAGAGAAGTGAAGCAGATCATTTGCATAGGGTCAGAAACAGGTATTTTAAACAAGCTAAACAAGCTGATCATTGCCACTTCGGATGCTCTAGTGGCGACCGGGATAACCCCCACTGGCTCCCACACACTGGCAGTTGCAAATGAGAGCTGGTGTGTGGGAGCTGGAGGAGAGTGCAGGGCAGCGGCCGTCCACCCCACTCCTCTCCCGAATAGGCCGCAGACCCCGAAGCTTCATTTCGCCATCATGGGCTTCAATACTCCCGAACTCGGGGTCTGCTGCAGCACCAACAACCACACTTCTACTTTGCTGCAATTTCTAGGCTCTGATTGAGCATATGCACCTTGATCCCTCAGGTGCCTCTCCTGCATGCGACCGGTCAGCATGGTGGTCCGGCCCCGCCCACCCGAAATAAATGTTTTTTGAGGGGTATAGCAAAGAAAGGAAAGTGCATAGTTTTCCATTTGAATTGTTCCTTTAATGAAAGATACAAAGTTTCCAGGAAATTAGTTAGATCTATGGATCAGTACATCTGGAACTGTCTACCATGAACCCAGCTAGAAAGGTACACTATGAGCAATGCCTGGGCAGCTGGACTCTAGTCCCTTCAAGATAAAATCCATCATAAATGGCTCTGTACAGCACAATTTGGTAGCAGCCTGCATTGATAGTTATCAGTATGTTCCTACCAATTTCAGCAATGGTTCCATTTCTACGTGAAATTATTTTACCATTTTTATTTACTTATTTTAAATCTTTATTTAACATGAAATTATAAACAACAGAAAACCGGCAAGTATGAGAGATGTCCTAACAGAAATTGTCAATAGGCATAACATGCGGTAGCATCATGCTCCTTGCAACAGGGAACAAAAGAAGAGACTGTTGGGGAAACGTATTTAGATCCTTGTATAAACAGAGAGAAGAAAACAAGAGCAAGACAGTGAAGGAGAGAAGAAACACCAACAAAGAAACAAACGTACTGAATGACGAGAATAGGTTGGCATGTCTAATTTCATCCAACTTGCACAGTAAATGAATCTTAGGCCAATTGGAGGCCAGTGGTTGGAGTGCCCCTTTAAATCCTCAAATTAGATGATGAGCACTGCCTTGCACCAGGTCAATGATAGAACATGCAAGACAGTTGCCAGGCCTACCAAGTGACACAGTGTGGCAGTGCCGTGTGACAAACATTATGCCCTCAGTCTTCCCAATCACCCGACTGCCTAGCCCTGTCACCCAGTCTCAGAAAGATTAAAGGAAATCTCAGTTTCGGGCTGCCAAATGTCAATTCTGTGCATAAAATACGTCCGTCGTCAGGACGCACAGCATGCCTGGATGCACTTGATCCAGTCCTCCCCGCCTTCCCAGTGAGAGCATGTTTTTTTTTTAATATATATTTTTCTCCTCCCGTCTAGTTTCTGTCCCCACTCCCTCTCCTCGCCGGGTCAGAGTGTGCTCATGTACTCTGGGACAGTAAAAGGGTCTAGTCAAAGGCCTATCTATGAAGGCTGCAGGGGGACCTAAGGAATAATGCCCAATAGGACATTTTTGTTTAAAAAAATAATATTTTAAAAAGGACTGGAGTAATCCATTAAGCCCTAACATTAATGCTCTGCGTACCCATTATCCTTGCATGTATTTGTACCCATTATCCTTGCATGTATTTGTATTGGATTTACATGCCCCTTTGTGGGCAGGACATTGAGATGATAATTTAATTATGGTCATACCAGTTGCAGTTACACCCCACTCCCCCTAATATCAGACCTTCTAAAGTTGGTACATGTGTTACAGATCAGTGGCTTACATAGCCGGCACCCCCATATCTTGGAATGGCCCAGCAGAGGTGCAGAGAATAATCTAATGTGATGGATAATCTGTAGCCAAGAACAATTCACTATTTTGGCTGAGAATCATGGGAAATGTAGTTCACAGTCATCTACCAAGGATAGACATCACTGCCAAAGCTAATTATGAACTTTGCAAAGATTGTACCCGCAATTTCACATTTGCTCAGCTGCCTTTATAACAGTCAATATTTTTTATCACTCTTTTTTAAGTGCTATTATATATTCAGCCTTACTATATCTTCACACAGTGCTCCAGGTGGATTCATGCACCTACTTATAAAGTTCCATGTAGTATCTGGGCATTTCTTCCATTGTGTTGTACCCATGAATGTGCCCTCACAGCTCTATCAAGTTTGGCAGCATACGAGTCAAGCTCATAGGCAACATGTACCATGGCTGTGCCAGAATATCCGTCACTCCAAGTAGATAAAAATGGTACGTTTTTGTAAATGACTATCCCAACCCAAAACTTTCAGTCAGGTACGGAGTTATGAAAAATGAAACTTTAAAACAATCACTGTTCTAATAAAATAAACCAATAAATAAAGTAAAACAAAGGCCTCTGGATATTGAAAAATGAAAAGCAGATAAGGTTACTCTTCTCTCAGTTTGCAAACAAAATTTAATAATAATAAAAAAAAATTAAGTGCACTCCCCTTTGCTTTTAAAGAGTCAGTAATGTATTTATATTAGTATTATCTACAACGTAGCACACCGACAGTAGTTAAAACATGTATGTACAGTGGAGGGCTGGCAACTCTTGGCCTGGGGGTAAAACACAAATAAAATGTTCTTCGTTGGGCATGAAACTCACAGATCTCAGTGTTTGGCCACACATGTAGGTATGACAGAGAAAGGCTGCTGGATTTGATAAGTGTGCCATGATTTATTCACGCACCCTCTATCAGTATGAAGGACGGTTAATAGAGAACTGTGCGTGCTTAAGAGACACACATTCTGTGCTCTAAGCTAATCAGTAGCTCCAAATTCACAAAACGGCTTGAGAGAGAGAAAAAAAAAAGTGTATGCCACCAGGAAGAAAGGAAAGAAGCCAATCCAAAGAAAGGGGCATGTATGCCTGGTGTGAATTCCGTGAATGCAGTTTGCACAGCGCACACACATGTAATAATGTAATCACAAGGTGCTTGCTGGGGTCCAATTGCCTGGTGTCCCCTGATGCTGGACACCACGGATGGCAGGACAGGAGTCCAAAACCTAGACTGTCCCATATAACCTATGATTGTTGGGAGGCATGGAGCACTTCCACTCATCACAAGTGATGAGTGAGGTTTGTTTTGGGGACAAACTACTAAGAGTCTCTTCCTGATGTGAGAGGCAGACCCACTAAAAGTGCATCAAGAGAAAATATAAAGGCGAGAACTTATTAATTTTGCATTTTAAAAACATAATTTGTAGAATGCATTAATAACAGAGACATCCTTTTAGTTTCCCTTTAACTGTGAACAATGCACTACTCTGCACCCACACCCGTCACACTCAGACATCTTATAACGGCCATGTTTGCTGTTTGGCCACTTCATATATCACTCTCAAAATATCGCATTGGCTCCAGACTTACACTCCATAACTTATCATTTATTTCCATCATACTATTGATCTTTCTCAGAAAAACGGTTCCTTCCTGAACTTCGTTTATTCATTTACTATATCAGATATTTCATAATATTTCTTCCTTGTCTCCTTTAAGCAGTACATATTGAACGGAATGCCGAAAACAATTTAGACATTGCCAGTACCTTCTACCACCAGAATAGCTACATCAAGTTGCAATATTAATAAATAAGTGTATAAAACCTCATATAACTAGGATCTTTCTTTAAATTATACTTACTGTGTAACTTGGTATTGCCTCAAGTTAGAAATACAATGGTTCATACAAGAAATCTAGGCGATGTCTATTTATCAATCCCTTTACAAAAATAAAAAAATGTCAGTGCATTATCTGTTATTTTCTCATTTTTAACACTGTGTGGTTTATTCACCATGTTGGACCACAAGAGCGGAACTGTGAAATCCATCAATACCAGTGAATTTCTCAGCCCTCCACAATATACAATTTAGTGCATAAACCCTTTGTGTAATTGTAGCTGCCCCTTAGAACCAGCAGATTGTGAAATTTGCACACATTTGTGTATTAATGGGTTTTAAACTGCCATGTCTTGCACAATTTAGCCCTAGAACGTCTCTCATGTATGCACAGTGCATAGGTTATAGTGCATAGAATTATTTTTTTTTCTTTCTTTCTCTCTGCCCATAGAGGCGTATAGTAGCAGCGATTTGCAAAAATCACTTCAGCCACAAGGCTGCCCAAATGTCTCCCTGACATCACTTCACGTCTTACAAATCCAGAGTCGTCCAAATATACAACCCTCACCAGAGAAATTCCGGGCCACAGTGGCTGGAGGAAGTGCCTTTAGCAGCCCCAGATCCAAAAATTGCAAACAAGGCTATGGGTATACATCTAACAGTTGCGCTTTGCCTGCTATCTGCTTACTGAACAGTTCCACTCAATAGATCTGAGTGAAACTGCAGTTGGATGCTGAGCTACTTATTCAATAAAGTTTTGCCGAACAATGATTTAAAGGCTAAGGAAAAAGACCAGATGAAAGGCTTCTCTATTAGTGGAGCCTCTTCCTGGTCTAGCAGGCAGATGGAGACTACCTCTCTCTCTTGCGGCAGGAACTCTGAATGAGAGTATCTTTTTACGTTATTTTTAACCTGTTTTATTCCAATGGAGTTACTTACCTAGACTGTTGGTTGGACTTGAAGACTGGTTTGGTAAACAATTATCTATGGAATGCTTTAAAAGGGATGGGAGGAGGTGTATTCAGTGCTGCCCCAGCTCCTCCAGTGTCTGTGTGTGAGGCTGGACAGGAAGTTGAAGGGATAACTTCCCATGTGTCCATTAACAGCCTCTCACACAGGCAATGCCTTACAGGTAGAGCAGAGATCGCACTGAGTGATGCAGACTGTATAACAACCCCTGCATCATAGAACACTTACTGGACTGCAGAATACATAGCAAAATGAACACTTTGCAAATTAACCGTTATCCTCTGTTTAACTCCTCTTAAACACTAAACACTTAATAGGTGAACCAACTGTGATGCTGACCCTTTTCAATAGTTATACCCCCATTTATCTTACCCACGCCTAACATTACCTTTACCCCAGTATGCATTTACATTGCTGCATACACCTACTGTACTCACGGACTCGAACACAATATAGGACAAGCAAAAATATACAAAGCACACATACAGTTATCAAATATCAATACAGTTGCAATAAAAAGTATGTGAACCCTTTGGAATGATATGGATTTCTGCACAAATTGGTCATAAAATGTGATCTGATCCTCATCTAAGTCACAACTAAAGACAATCACAGTCTGCTTAAACTAATAACACACAAAGAATGAAATGTTGCCATGTTTTTATTGAACACACCATGTAAACATTCACAGTGCAGGTGGAAAAAGTATGTGAACCCTTGGATTTAATAACTGGTTGAACCTCCTTTGGCAGCAATAACTTCAACCAAATGTTTCCTGTAGTTGCAGAACAGACATGCACAACGGTCAGGAGTAATTCTTGACCATTCCTCTTTACAGAACTGTTTCAGTCCAGCAATATTCTTGGGATGTCTGGTGTGAATCGCTTTCTTGAGGTCATGCCACAGCATCTCAATCAGGTTGAGGTTAGGACTCTGACTGGGCCACTTCAGAAGGTGTATTTTCTTCTGTTTAAGCCATTCTGTTGTTGATTTACTTCTATGCTTTGGGTCATTGTCCTGTTGCAACACCCATCTTCTGTTGAGCTTCAGCTGGTAGACAAATGGCCTTAAGTTCTCCTGCAAAATGTCTTGATAAACTTGGGAATTCATTTTTCCTTCAATGATAGCAATCCATCCAGGCCCTGACGCAGCAAAGCAGACCCAAACCATGATGCCCCCACCACCACACTTCACAGTTGGGATGAGGTTTTGATGTTGGTGTGCTGTGCCTCTTTTTCGCCACACATAGTGTTGTGTGTTTCTTCCAAACAACTCAACTTTGGTTTCATCTGTCCACAGAATATTTTGCCAGTACTGCTGTGGAACATCCAGGTGCTCTTGTGCAAACTGTAAACGTGCAGCAATGTTTTGTTTGGACAGCAGTGGCTTCCTCTGTGGTATCCTCCCATGAAATCCATTCTTGTTTAGTGTTTTACATATTGTAGATTCGCTAACAGGGATGTTAGCATTTGCCAGTGACTTTTGTAAGTCTTTAGCTGACACTCTAGGATTCTTCTTCACATCATTGAGCAGTCTGCGCTGTGCTCTTGCAGTCATCTTTACAGGATGGCCACTCCTAGGGAGAGTAGCAGCAGTGCGGAACTTTCTCCATTTATAGACAATTTGTCTTACCATGGACTGATGAACAGCAAGGCTTTTGGAGATACTTTTATAACCCTTTCCAGCTTTATGCAAGTCAACAATTCTTAATCGTAGGTCTTCTGAGAGCTCTTTTGTGCAAGGCATCATTCACATCAGGCAATGCTTCTTGTGAAAAGCAAACCCAGAACTGGTGTGTGTTTTTTATAGGGCAGGGCATCTGTAACCAACACCTCCAATCTCATCTCATGGATTGGACTCCAGTTGGCTGACATCTCACTCCAATTAGCTCTTTGAGATGTCATTAGTCTAGGGGTTCACATACTTTTTCCACCTGCACTGTGAATGTTTACATGGTGTGTTCAATAAAAACATGGCAACATTTCATTCTTTGTGTGTTATTAGTTTAAGCAGACTGTGATTGTCCATTGTTGTGACTTAGATGATGATCAGATCACATTTTGTGACCAATTTGTGCAGAAATCCATATCATTCCAAAGGGTTCACATACTTTTTCTTGCAACTGTATATATTTTAAGAGATTTTTATGCCTGCAAGGCCCAGTTAATCATTAATTCATTAGTTACTTTGACCACTGCTTATTTCTATTTTTTGTGGGGAGGAGGGGGTATGGGGGCTCCTTTGAATTATGGTAATATGTAGTCCAAAACAGCCACAAAGGGTATGAATCAATGGTCAATGTTTTAACATTACCATTCTGTCATCACAGACTTAGTATTAAACGCTAGTCTTGCGTGTTAAATTAAAGTGAATTTGTGTGACCCAAACGTCTGTAAATGAATAGTAGAAAGTATTTCCTGCCAAGGGGCGAGCGGCACAGCTGTAAGATCTTTTTATTAGCCATTTATTGGGATTCCCGCATTCAGTCGACGCTACATACTACTTTCCATGTGTTTAACACTACCCAGTTCCAAGTTTATTGGCCAGAGTAACTAATGTTGACCTTTAAAGAAAAAAACAAGGAAAAACTATTCTGAGAACTACAGAGTTGTTTCACTTTTTTTTTATTTTTTTTACTTTTATGGAACTTAAAAAAAAAAATCGGAGTGCAACAATTGTGCAGATGAATAAAAGATGCTTGCAAATTTACCATGCAGATAAAATTTTATAGCAGGTAACATTTGTGAGATCGGAGACTTATTACCGGGCTGGTACCCACATTAGGGTGCCTATAACGGATGTAGGAAGCCATAAAAGGGCTGTCTGTGTACACACCATAACTACTACAGCTGATTTTGGCAGTATTGGTGTGATGAATATTTGAGTGCTATTCCCTGGCTTTCTAGCACTCTGTTTCAGAGAAGTTTAACAAAAAACAGATCTTTCCTACACCCATAGCCCAGTCCCTTAAAGTCTTAGGATTCATCAGAGAATGGGGACACTGACCATCCACGTAACATGTTCCCAGGATTTTCTTCAGGATGCTTCAACTTTCAAACTTTTTTTTACAAGTAGTTTGAGCATGGCCATATCCACAGAATGCCAGTTACAGCTCTCATGGTGATCCTTTCCACCTACCTGTGGGAAATCATTATTTCATTTTGCACTTTCTGGGCCCAATCGATGCCCGAGGCATGAGTAATTAATTTAAACTGAGAGACAGCCTATCTTTCTGACAATAAAGAGTGTTCAGAGTGTGCAACACAAAATTCGGCAACCTTTTAATCCCCAGAAAATAAGTGAAGTGGTTAATTATGATCCCTAATCTGGCGTGAGACAACGCATTGCTCTGCTTAAGCAAAATGGGTTAACTTCCAGATGGGACCAGTGAATGGAAGATAAAATTGCTATCTCCTTACAGAGTATTTTCCTGCCTCTGTGTGGGGTGTGGAAGGCACTCACTGGGGATATTGCCTTGCATTTCCTGCGGTTACTGGAAGACGTGCAGACAAATCCCCCTGGTCTCCTGAACGTGTTTGTGAAGCTAATTCCGGACGCCGCCTCCTTTGGCCTTCGCTGAAATTTACCTGGACTCTTGTTAAAATCAGTCAGCGACAGCAAACCGTGCCTTTCACATTCAAATGTGGGCAAAACGCAGTGTGGACAAAATTCACGTTTAACTCACATCGTGCAAAATAACCTCCTCTGTTTGCAAAGCAACAAACATAGTGCAAAATAAGGGATACGGCACTAAGAAACAAAACAAACAACAGATACATGCATTAACAGAAACAAAGGTGATTTAACTCCTAAATGGCAAATTCAGTAGTAAGACGTCAGAGGTGTGATCTAGACACCAAAATGGTTAAAGATGATTTAGTGTCTATAGTGTCAATTTAAGTATCAGGTACAAAAATCAATAATCGTACATGTTCACAATACCATGGATGATGGAATTATTTTGTCATGTTATCCTACTCATAACCAGAATTCCATCATGCAGATTTTTACCAGTGAGCACCGTTTCCCTGCTTGCAAATTACAGCTAACACAATGAGCTATGTGCAGCACTCAAAGCTCTTTAAATTATCATTATCAATGGCACCACTGATGGCACTGGGGATTCCCTTTGCCAGAGGGAGACAACTGGGGTCACAGAAGACCCCAATCAAGTCTCTATGCCAATCACCTGGAATGTGATCACTGGCTGCAGAGGGTGATCAGTGATGTTCGCTGTGTGTGATCACAGTGAAAGGGCAGGGCTTTAAATCAGGGCTGGGTAATCAATACACAAAAACATCAACCACTCCTCCTCAATTTATGGCATCACTGACTCTCTTATTTGGCTCTGTAACTTTACAAGAAATTGGCAAGGGCATACATTGGGGATATTGTTTAACTCAGAAGAGTTAGCAGATCATAATTGGGGGGGTAAGGTAGGATTGTTCATGGTGGCGAATATAAATATCAGATACACAAAATGTCCAATTAAAAGAAGAAGAAAAAAATCTACCACAAACTGGTGAAAAAAAACGGTCACACAAGAGAGCACAATATACACCATGTGAAATAATGGGGTAATTTTAACAGTTAAACACGTACAATGCCCCAAAAGGAGACACAGTTTTATCAAAACTATCAAAATTCTAGCTGTAAAAACTGAAATAGTCACTTATATTGTTCGTACCTTCACAGGATAGTGGCAAGGGCATGCATTGGGGTATTTTTATACTTAAAGTATAGATGAACGCAATTTGAGGTTATGTAGAAGAGAAGCACACAGGATTATGAAATGTACTCTTTTTACCTAAACAAATGGGAGGTTCTAGCCTACCAGATAATAATAATGTAAATGCAAATAGTTTGATTGGCCCTAACTCACAAAAGAGGTGGTCGAGTATTGCGAGAAATGCCTATGAAAGATCCATCCATGCTAGACTCTGGCTACAGAAATCCTCTGTTCCCATCTTTTTATTGCAACATCCATTTATTGGAGCTACGCTACAAGTTTGATATTCTAATAGACAAAAAAATGATTTAACAAGCTGCCCAAAACCTTTAATTCCAATAATCCAAAACGCAGATTAAGCTAGAGGACCTATTTGTGAAGATTAACCATTGTTGTCGTTAAATGGCTCTGGATATCTTTCCTCATTTAAAACCGCTAATGGCCTTAAATATTTTTCCGATATATTACAGGGGCGGCATCTGACTGGACTAGAAAACTTCAGATATTTTCCCCGTTTACACTGTTACCTTTCCCTGCTGGGCAAACATAATGTTCACAGAGACTCCTCTTACTTTGAACAGCGTTGTATCTCTAATGAAAATTTACACAGATCCATTTACACCTTGTAGCAAGTTCTTCTAACTTCTCATTCCCTGACTCCCCCAAAGCATCTTTCCAGATGGGGGTCAAAGTATTCTTTCCGACACACCAGAGCTCAACTATGTTTCTCTCCCGCTCTTCCCCTAATTAAAGGGACACTCAGACCACTTCAGCTCAAGGATTTTTAACCCTTTGTTTAATATGGTGGGCACGAGGGATGAGGGAGACAGGAGAATACAGCTTTGTATTTCTGGCACTTATAGTATCACTTTAAGAATAGTGCTTTTTCATTGTTTTCTAACCACCATAGATTGCCCAGCCAGATTTTTTTTTTTCTCTCTGTCTTCCTCTCTCTAATTCATACGGTGTTCCTAGCTAAACTTTTTGTATTAACCTAGGGTTTGAGATTTCTATTTTAATTATTTAAAGTTTTCCAGATGTCATGTTGTCAGAGTATAAAAAAAACATCTCTAGCAGAGTTGTCTCTTTCCATTTTGCTTGTATCCCTTTATTTGTTCACAATTTACAAAATTTGAAAGTAATTATTGTAAAAAAACAACAAAAGAAAAACATTTTTTTAAAAAAACCCATAAAACAAACTGAAGCTGTGTCTATAAGGAGATGAAAGTCAATTTAGAAACACAATCACACTGCAATATCCATGTGGACAATAATCGGTTAAGGACACATTATCATCAATGGACTTGGCTGTCTGTAATTCAAAAAGCCTGAATAGGTGTTATTTGTTTTTGTTACCCTTGTTTTTTTCATTAACTTTGTCACATAGGCTTGTAGAGCTGGACACTGCAAGATTTGCAATAAAATCACAGATTAGGCCTACTGTAAAGACAATGTTTTCTGACTTCGGTGGCATAACTGGCAAAAAAAAAAGTAAATGTTTTGTGAATTCTTATTTGATAGTTTTGAGAACTGTTGTAAAATACCGCTTGAAATCAAGTGGTTACCATCTCTGGACTGTAGTGTAAATCCAGCTATTTTCAACGATATTGGTAAAAAATAAATTAATTAATTAATTAAATAAATGAACATGGTCCACAAGTGAACACATCATCTGCATTTTATATTTGGTAGGTGGTATGCTCAATAGCAGAAGACTAAGCTCCATATAATACTGTAAGGCCCATCATTTTTTTTAGATATGGTGTCCAAACTCTTGGGATTATAAAGGTCAAAGGTAGGTCACAATATGAGTGATTGCAGCAACCACAAAAAGCACACCTTCTTCCCCTTTGCATACCTTTCAGAGGGCCTTAGGGAGTCTGGGCGCCTCGTCTAAAGGAGCAGGAGAATTGTGCCTCTAATTTATCTCCCCTGCTCTTTCGCATGACTTCATTCCAGCAATGGCTGAAGGCCAACATTCTTTTTTTTAATTTTTTTTCCTGTGAAATTAAACACCTTATAAAATTATGTTTAGTGAATTGACCCGTAAGTGTTATATCTGCTATTCAAAGGTCAGTTTTGTACTTTGCATGATGCTTACAACACTTCATTCGTATGTGCGCAATATCGTAACTGGTACATTATTGATACAATTTTAAATAAAAATAATACAGCAGATAAGTTCTAGGTATTAGGCTGTAAGAAGTGATGTGAGATGTTTTTAGTAACTTACTTTGCCATACCGTATGCTGCATAAACTAACTACTTGTTTTTGTATATCACGTTCATTTAAAAAAAACTCAATTGAACCCCTAGTGAAAGCATCAAGCATCATCTTCCATCCTCTATTACATTTTTCTGTATTCTGCCATTAAAAAAAAAAGTGGAACTTGGGGTCCGGGCCCGCACCACCATGCTGTGTGGACGCAACAAGCAGCTCTTCTACTTTTTTTTTATTTTTTATAATTCATTATTTTTGCTCACCACAATGTTGTGAGAAAAGCAGTAATTTGCCAGAAACATACAAACAGTAGTAATACGAGGTTCACGTACAACATTACATAAAGGCTGTGTTAGTGGTGTCTTATAGATGGAGGGGAGTATTTTTAGGGTTAGGGGGAAGCTTGGGTCGGTTCGTCATGTGCAGGCTGTTAGGTGGCCTCGGTATGGGGCAACAGTATGTCACGTTAATTGCACAGTTTTCTATCGTCCGTCTGTCTCTAGGTATTCTAGGGCTGGGGGTTTGCGTGTGGGGGCCATTAAAAAATTAAATCAAAAGGAGAAGATTTAAGATTAAAAGGAAACCACAACGATTAGAGTGGTATTGGTGTGTGATCGTTGCGTAAGCTAGGCTATTTTCCAGAGCATGACCTGGTGGGCTTTGCGTACGTCTTGGGCTTCTTTTGGATAGTAGACTGGTATGTGTATTTATTTTACACCCCTAGGTATAGCTTGAGTGGCTGAGTGGTCGTCAAGGGTATAGAGGCAGGGGATTGAGGAGCCATGGGAGTGGGGCCTTAATGACCCTCTACAGTGGTGTAAGGAATTTGTGTAAGTCAGGTATCTTAAAGCGTATAAAACATAAAAAGTGATGAGTAACAAAGCAAACAACTATAAATTAAATCATTATGACTGCTCAGGTTGTGGCTGCAGCGTAGTTGTCCGCGGGAACAAAAAGGGTAACTTTCTCCATGTCCCAAGTATGCGGTGGCGCTGGGGTGCCGGTTGAGCCAGGCCTGGTTATAGAATCCTGCGGGAGGCCCAAGACCTCTAGAAGGGCGGCTGCCTCTGTCAGATCTCGAACCACGTGGGTAACATCGCCCTGCAGGACCGGTAGCATTCTCGGGTAGCGCCATCGATATCAAATGTGTCCGTTTCGGAGCAATGCCGTGAAGGGTTGCAGGGATTTTCTCCATTTAAGTGTGTCCCCAGAGAGGTCGGCGTAAAATGTAAGCGCCATGCTTTCAAATTCTTATGGTGATGTCCCCTTTAGCGCCGCTATTAATGCCGCCTTATCCCTGTGGCGGGTAAATCATGGTGCTCTGGTGTTCTCTATGGTTTCGGGACTCGGAAGGTCCCATCAATGCTGATGCTTCTACCCTGTTTGACCACTCTACTGTCCTGCCCAATTACTGCGGGACAGATCCTCGGTTCCATGCTTTGCTGGCCATGTCCTCCCCTCCCACCCACTTTGGACCAGTGGGGGTGATCCCGGTCCTGACCTTGGGGGAGCCCTGCCGATAAACCTCAACTCTGAGCCACTGCGTGACAGAGAGGCCCTACCTAAAGTGGCAGACGCTGTATGTGTAGCTGACAGTAGGGAGCACGCCAACTTTCCCTTTTCAAACACCATGGGCTGAGCAGTCCTTTGGGATAACCTAAAACAACACCTCAGCCTGCCTTCTAGTGGTGAACGGAAAGACCACCTACCCCAGGACTTACCAGACGGGTCCCAACGAACAGCCGTGGCTCCGGTCCTGAGGCACACATGAGCGGGAGGGAATACCCCGGTGGTGCTGTTGTGATGCATGGCACACCTAGGAGTTCTCACCCTGCATCTACTTTGAAATCCAGAACACTGCTGGGGAAATCGCTGCCCTCATCCAGCCCTCTCCACCACACCATCTGGATGACGCAGCTGACAATACTGGCAGTAAAATTGAAGCAGGACTTTGCCATACCACTGGAGGCCATCGGATGACTCACGCTAAATGTCACTCACTCACTACCAAGGCTTACATACCAAGCAATATTTATGTCTATTATTCTTTTTGTTTCTGAGCAGATCTTAGTGTAACAATAATGCATCCCCATTACTTAAGATCTGGGCACTTCTTAGCACTTATTTTTGAGCGGGCCCCACAGGTCATAAAGATGTAACCAAAGCTACTTGCCTGTACTTTTTTTTAGCTACTTGTATTCCATTCTCAAGTTTAGCACTGTTTTGTTTTACTCCTTAAAAAAAAAAAAAAAAATTGCGGTTTTCTGCATCTGCATTGACTACCAGATATTACTTATTAATGCTGAATACCAAATGTATTTGCGTTTTTCTTACTATGCTATGCACATCAAAAATAAAGAATATTAATAAAAACATTTTTTTTAAATTGAAACTTGTTCCTACGGTTAATGGACACATGATCTGGCTTTTTGAAAAAGAAAAATATTTGTTCTTCAGGTTTGATCATGACCTAAATTGTGATGAACATTGCAGTGCGATGGTAGATTTTAAGAAGCATTATAACCCTGCCCATGCTACAAAGCATATTTTTGTGCCATAAGCACTAAAATAGAAATGTATGCTATTTGCTCTCATTAAATAGACCATCAGAAATGTATAGCTTGGACGAAAGACGAGACAGGGGGGATCTGATAGAAACATTTAAATACATAAAGGGAACCAGAACAGTAAAGGAGGAGACTATATTTAAAAGAAGACAAACTACCACAAAGGTTTAAAAATAATATCAGGAAGTATTACGTTACGTAGAGGGTAGTGGATGCATGAAATAGTGTTCCAGCTGAAGTGGTAGAGGTTAACACAGTAAACAAAGGAAAGGAGTTTAAGCATGCGTGGGATAGGCATAAGGCTATCCTAACTATAAGATATGGCCAGGGACTAATTAAAGTATTTAGAAAATTGGGCAGACTAAATGGGTCAAACGGTTCTTATCTGCCATCACATTCTATGTTTCTAAATGGCTACAGGAATGATTTGGGATATATGCACAATGGTTGGTGTCTAGTTTTTCCATTTTAAATGGATTGTTAAAGGGTTACACCAATAAAAAAAAACAAAAAACAGTGTTTTCATTAAATACTCTTTTCAGTTAAAGTAACCTTTGTCCTGCTGGAGGGGATGAGGGGGAGAGTCACTGAGAACAAAGGAGGCACAGAGGGTAAGGTGGAACGAAGGGTGGCATGCCACCATTGGTTGTCAGTTGCCAATATTGCACAGACACTCCAGGCAGCTAAACATGTTAAACTTAAAGGGACACTATAGTCACCAGAACAACTACAGCTTATTGCATTTGTTTTGGTGAGTAGAATCATTCCCTTCAGGCTTTTTGCTGTAAACACTCTCTTTTCAGAGAAAATGCAGTGTTTACATTATAGCCTAGTGATAACTCCACTGGCCACTCCTCAGATGGCTGTTGCCTGTTAGAGATGCTTCCTGGGTCATGGCTGCCTAAAATGCATCTACACATTCAGTATCTCCTCCCTCTGCATGTAGACACTGAACTTTATTAATAAAGATTCATTGATTCAATTCATCTCTATGAGGAGATGTGATGTAATTCCAGTAAAATACAAGTTTAGCAGGCTAAGATTGCCACAAGGCATATGTATGTATATGTGTTTGTAGTATCAGTTAGTTAATTACACGTAGCTAAGATACTGTTATCACTGTACTGACCAGGTGCAGGAATGTAAGAACTGGAATTACGCGTCCCTCTCCTTTGTATCAGATGAGCCACGTGGTTAGACCGGATGGATGAGTTTAGACTCTATTTATTAAATAGGTTAAGGGTATGTGTGGGTGTAGTTAATTGTGGGAGGAGCTACAGTGCTATATAAGGAATGTACTCTATGTATTCAGTACTCAGACTTTGCTGTATTTTGGTGACGCTAGTCCCTCTGAGTCCCGATCGGTGATCCAATAAAGAATCTCTTCCTTCCTGAAGAAACCTGTGTCCATCTCTCTGTGCTTGGCTTCCGTCAGTTTCTCCGGTATCATTTGGTGCATTGGCCGGGAAGCTCATCGTTCAACGGTAGCTGAGAGGCAGAGGCGTGAGACGGTCTATCTTTGCCCACGTTCTCTACGGCTGCACCCCTGAACTTCTGCGTGGACCTCCCTTCGTCTCGGCGCCACTGGTCTGTTGTCCAGGAGATCATCGGCCTCTACGTGAGAAGTGCTGGGGTGTCCCCGTCGATGAGTGTGAACTCAGGTTCAGGAACGAGGAGGTAAGACAACTGCTGTTTTAGACGGCAGGACCCACTAGGGGTATACCGATTGTGCGGTAGGCCCAAAGGGGTTTTGAATCAGTGTATCTGCCCCCTCTGTCGGAGGGAAGGAGCAAAGGCGCACCGCTCGATCGAACGCTCTTTAGTCAGACCGTTTGATTTGGTTAGTCAGGCGGGGTCCTGGTGTAAATAGCCCTAGCCGGACACCGGTGTCTTGTCTAGACTAGCGTTCTAGGGTGTATATTACGTTCGCTAGGTCGGAGGGACCGGGAGACTAAGCGGCGCCTGTGTAAATTCGGTTCGCTAGTTCTCATCCTATCTGGGCTAAGTGGGAAGGCGTGTAAATTTGGAACCCACTAGACTTTTGATAGTGCGACTAAGAGGCGCCTGTGTAAATTCGGTTCTCTAGCTCGCTATATATGTGGTGATTGGGCAGTGTGGCTAACCAAAACGGGTGTATATAGTTTTAGGTAGTCCATTCAAGGTACTGGCCAATAGTTTAGTTGGGAATTGTAAATGTGTTAACGATTGTTTTAGTAAAGTGTATATCTTGTTAGATAGCGCGAGCTCAGCCGTCTAGCGAGAGTGTTAATAGTGTGTTGCTGTATTATAGTGCACGGTACCATAACCCTGTATATTTACTGACATTATATAATAAGTACTAATCATTGTCGTCCATTGCATGTTTAACACCATAACCACTAATAATTGTATTGTGACCTTAACTTGTGCTTTGACCTATGCTAACCGTACTGTAACCGCTATTTGTAAAAGACGATGTTACTGGGGTGTGTTATAGACGGGTAATTCGTATATAGAGAATTATAGCGTGGGTGACTGTATAGTTACGCCAAAGGGCATAATATTGATTATATAGTGACTGGTGTAACAGCTGTGTGTGTACGGGAATTCCCTGAGTGTTTATTGTTATTGTGTACGTTTCACTTGGTAACCGTACCACGTGGTGCTGTTGCCAGAGGAAACGGGTGTGACTGTTGAATAGTACGCGTGTATAGTATTCGTTGTCGACGACGTTCCATTGTTAAGTATGGGTGCGTCGCAGTCAACGATTCCGGATCCCTTAGGATGTATGGTTAAGAATTTTAAAAAGGGATTCAAAGTTTGTGATTTTGGGGTAAAGATGTCTCCTGTACGTTTGGTCACTTTGTGTACTAGGGAGTGGCCTACTTTGGTTGCGGCATGGCCGCCACGTGGCAGTTTGGATCCAACTCTGGTACAGCGCTTACACGTGGCTGTATCGGGTAGGCCTGAACTTTACGGCCAGTTTCCTTATATTGACTGTTGGAGACAGGCCGTAAATGACTCGCCAAAATGGCTCCAGACATGCCACGAGGAGCAGTGTCGCCTCATGGTAGCTAGGACTTGCTCGTCCACTAGGACTGGTGTTAGGCCCATTTTGGACACGCCCCCTGAGTCCGAGATCCCTTTGCCGCCCCCTTACTTTCCGTTAAGAAGAAGTGACGCAAACGCAGGAAGTCCTGCACCCCTCCCCTCATTACCCTCATCCACTTCCGCTTCCTCCTCCAGTACAGGATCCACCCCCCCTCGTACTAAATCTCCCCTTCCGGAACCAGAATCCACCCCCATTAGAAACGAATATCCTGATTTGGCGCCACTTCAGACTTCCGGTCAAGCTTCATCTAGCTCGGCTCGAAGTGTTTTATTTACGACCTTTTCCCAAAACCGACCTCCCACATCCCCATACCCTATCTCTCCCCGACCGGAACCCATGACTGACGCCTCTCTACGTAGCCCCATCCAAACCCGACAGTTGACTGGTGCCCAACAATTAAAGCACTATCAGATGCCTCTTCGTCTGAATCCCGGGTCAGCTTATATCGATGCCGCAGGTCAAATGGCACACGCTGACCCAGTCTTCGTATATGTCCCATTTACCACAACCGATCTTTTAAACTGGAAGACCCATAATTCCTCGTATACTGAGAAACCACAAGCTATGACTGATCTGTTCACCTCAATAGTACAGACGCATAATCCGACATGGGCTGATTGCCAGCAGTTACTAATGACTTTATTTAACAATGAGGAAAGGACAAGAATAAATCAAGCAGCCATTAAAGCATTAGAGGATAGAGCCCGTGTTTTGAACCAAGCCAATCCAGCAGCATGGGCCGCGACACACTATCCCAACACCGATCCCGATTGGAACGTAAATGGTGCTGATATGGTTCAACTCAGAGCCTATAGAGACGCTATAATTGCTGGCATGAAAGCCGGAGGAAAGAAAGCCATTAACATGTCGAAGACAGTTGAGGTGATCCAGAAAAGCGATGAAGCGCCCAGTGTCTTTTATGACCGATTATTGGAGGCATACCGCTTGTATACCCCCTTTAATCCGGAAGACGCAGACAATTCCCGAATGGTTAACTCCGCCTTTGTCAGCCAAGCATACGGAGATATTAAGCGCAAGCTACAAAAGTTAGAAGGGTTTGCAGGTATGTCCATCACCCAACTAATGGAGGTAGCAAATAAGGTCTATATGAACAGGGATACAGAAAGTAAGAAAGAGGAAGAGCGCAAGATGCGTAAAAAGGCTGATATGCTAGCGGTAGCGATCGCAGGCGTAGATAAACGGGGCCCAGATAGAGGCAATAATAGATGGAGTAGGGAGCCTTTGAGTAGGGATCAATGCGCGTATTGCAAGGAAGAAGGGCATTGGAGGAACGAATGTCCGCAAAGAGAGCAGTACGAGAGAGACCAACCCAGGGCAGGCTACGGAAACTTTAGAGGTAGAGCGAGAGGTAGAGGAGGCCCCGGAGGGAGTAATGGTTATAGAGGGAGTAATGGGAACAGAGGAAGTGTTAGGGAAGACAGGTATATTCCAGCAGCGCAAAGGTCCCGCGATAGAGAAGGTAGGGACTTTGTAGGATTGGCTGACACTGTCATGGAGGACTATTGATACCGACCGGGCTCCATCCCCCTTGGTCGAGCGGAGCCTATGGCCGATGTATCAATAGGGGGGAAAAGGAGTGCGTTCATGATCGACACTGGTGCTGAACATTCAGTGGTGACTAATCTAGTTGCTCCTCCATCTGGAAGGACTATTACTGTGATAGGAGCAACTGGAAGAAGTGCTGAAAAACCGGTTCTTAAAAGTCGACTCTGTACATTGGGAGGCCACGTAGTAAAACACCAATTCCTTTATATGCCTGAATGTCCAGTCCAATTGCTGGGACGTGATATGCTATCAAAATTACAAGCGCAGATTACGTTCCTACCAAATGGAACAACATCCTTAAAGTTTAATGGACCTTCAGGTATTATGACTTTATCCGTACCAAAGGAAGAAGAGTGGCGACTTTATACAGTGTTGACTAGCCAAAACCCTAGGAGTGATGAGACATTGTTTAACATACCAGGAGTTTGGGCAGAGAACAACCCACCAGGACTGGCCCGCAATATTCCACCAATAAAAATTGAACTGAAACATGGGGTTTATCCAGTGAGCCTAAGACAATATCACATTCCGCAGAAGGCTAAGAAGAACATCCAATCCTATCTGGATAAGTTCATACGGTATGGTATCCTAAAATTCTGTACTTCCCCCTGGAACACCCCATTGCTGCCTGTTCAAAAGCCCGGTACAGATGAGTATCGACCTGTACAGGACTTAAGAGCAGTCAATGATGCGGTTGTTAGCATACATCCAGTTGTACCCAATCCATATAACCTGCTTGCTTTAATTCCGGGCGGGGCTACTTACTTCACAGTCTTAGATCTCAAAGATGCCTTCTTTTGCCTCCGAATTGCCGCAGAAAGCCAATGTATTTTCGCTTTCCAATGGGAGAACGCTGTAACGGGCTCAAAACGCCAAATGACTTGGACAAGACTGCCCCAAGGGTTTAAAAATTCACCTACCCTATTTGGTTCAGCTCTAAGTCAAGATCTACTGGATTTCGAGTCTATCCCAGGAGAATGTGTATTGTTACAATATGTAGATGACTTGTTGATAGCAGCAGTTACAAAAGAAAAATGTCAGCAAGCAACGCACGATCTACTACATATTCTCTGGAAGGCAGGATACAAGGTGTCCAGGAAGAAGGCTCAGTTGTGTTTGCCAACTGTCAAGTATCTGGGATTCCATATCTCTGAAGGTCAAAGGATTATGGGGCCAGAGAGAAAAGAAGCTGTCTGCCAAATACCAATACCCAAGAATAGAAGACAAGTGCGAGAATTCTTGGGGGCAGCAGGCTTCTGTAGGATATGGATTCCCAGCTATGCGATACTGGCAAAACCTCTGTACGCAGCCATCAAAGGTACAGAGCACGACCCCTTCTTATGGACCCAAGAACAGCAAACGGCATTTGAAGATGTGAAGAAGGCTTTGATGAGTGCCCCAGCATTAGGTCTACCTGATCACACACGACCATTCTACTTATATGTACACGAGCAAAGAAGAATGGCTGTGGGAGTATTGACACAGTACTTGGGATCATGGCAAAGACCTGTTGCCTACATGTCTAAGCAACTGGATGCAGTGGCCAGCGGACTTCCACCTTGTCTAAGAGCCGTAGCTGCAGCCGCCCTGCTAGTAGCTGAAGCCGATAAACTCACTCTGGGTCAAGAACTTTATGTACGAGTCCCACATGCAGTACAGACGTTGTTGGATTACAAAGGAAATCATTGGTTTAGTAACAGCCGTATGACCAAGTATCAAGCAATGTTGTGTGAAAACCCAAGAGTGCATTTAGAGACTGTAAACACCTTAAATCCAGCTACCCTTTTGCCGCAACCTACTGAAAGTCAACATGATTGTTTGGAAGTAATGGATGAAGTATTTTCAAGTAGACCAGATCTTCGTGATTTTCCCATCCAGAACCCCGATGTTCAATATTACACCGACGGCAGTAGTTATGTGAAAGAAGGGATCCGCTATGCAGGATATGCAGTGACAACAATAGACAAGGTGATAGAAGCTCGGCCACTGGCGAAAGGAACATCAGCACAAAAGGCAGAATTAATAGCACTAACACGAGCGTTACAATTGGCTGAAGGTTTAAGAGTAAATATCTATACGGACTCTAAGTATGCGTTTTTAACCACTCATGCCCACGGAGCTTTGTATAAAGAAAGAGGACTACTGAATTCAGAAGGCAAAGAAATCAAGTACGCAGCTGAAATCCTACAACTATTGGAAGCAGTGTGGGAGCCGAAAGAAGTCGGTATCATACATTGTCGAGCGCATCTGAGAGGAGATGGTGATGTAACCAAGGGAAATCGGATGGCAGATAGTGCAGCTAAGCGTGCTGCTGAATCAGGAAGACAGGAGTATGTGGGGCATATAGCTGCTCTTATACCAACTCCACTGTCCCAATGGACTCCAGTTTATACAGCTCAAGAAGAGGAGTGGTTAAAGACTGAACCGGGAAAGTATTTGGAGAACAAGTGGTATCAGCTAGAAGATGGAAGAATAGTCATACCAGCATCACTAGCGGTAGAAATTGTCCAAAATTATCACAACGGGACACATTCTGGGAGAGACAGTACTGAAGAATCTCTCAGGAAACATTTCTACATACCAAGATTGTCCAACTTGACTCAGGCCATTGTACGCAGATGTGTAACGTGTGCTAAGAATAATGCAAGACAAGGACCAGTAAAGCCACCAGGAGTCCAGTTTATGGGGGGACTCCCCATGTCCGATCTACAAATAGACTTTACAGTAATGCCTAAATCGGGTGGACATCGTTACCTGTTGGTAATTGTGTGCACCTATTCAGGCTGGGTAGAAGCATGTCCTACTCGTACAGAGAAAGCAGGAGAAGTTGTAAGATTCCTGCTACGAGAAATAATACCCCGATATGGACTACCCTGTTCTATAGGATCGGACAATGGTCCAGCTTTTGTTCATCAGTGCCTACAACAACTGACTCATATGCTTGGTATAAAGTGGAGGCTTCATACTGCATATAGACCCCAGAGTTCTGGTAAGGTAGAGAGAATGAATAGAACTATAAAGAACCAGTTGGCTAAAATGTGTCAGGAAACCCAACTTAAGTGGAACGTTCTCTTACCCATAGCTTTATTGCGAATCCGCAGTACCCCTACCAGAAGGATGGGCCTCTCTCCTTTTGAAATCATGTATGGGCGACCACCTCCCGTACTTGGTAACTTAAGGGGGGACTTGAGTCAGTTGGGAGAAGGAATTACCCGGCAGCAGGTTGTAGAGTTGGGTAAGACTATGGAGGAGGTACAGAAATGGGTACAAGATAGATTACCTGTGAATATTTATCCCCCTGTTCATAGTTATCATCCAGGAGACCAAGTGTGGATTAAAGAGTGGAATAATGTACCGTTAGGGCCCAAGTGGAGAGGTCCTTATGTTGTTCTTTTGTCTACCCCTACAGCGATAAAAGTAGCCGAAGTAACTCCGTGGATACATCACTCCAGGGTTAAACCAGCAGCAGTCGATTCTTGGCAAATTACAGCAGATCCAGAGAATCCCTGCAAGATCCGGTTGAAACGCACTACTCAGTCGGAGTAACGAGGAATTATTGTGGATTACAAATTTTATTGTTACAGGTGTGAGTGAGAAGGCCATAATAAAGCCTGTCCGCTTACCAACACATAGTGTATAAGCCAGGAAAGTCTCGAAGGGACACCTGTGAAGACGAGCAGAACTCCATTCCCTGCAGCCCTCACATCCTGGAAGCTGAGGTTCCATCGCACGGACGAAGACTGAGGATGACGGCGAAAGATGTGCTTTTGATTGTGTTTATTTATATGTGTTTTTATATTCAGGAAGGTAGAGGTACCGACACTCCTAGCTGTGAGGTATGCATTAAGACTACGAGAACAGGTAACCATATTTCCCAAACCCTAATTTGGCATTCACAATACGAATGTAAAGGAGAGGTATCAAGATGTAGATACCTAAATATAGACTATAGTGTGTGCCATTTAGGAGTAGGAGAACCTAAGTGCTTCAGTCCAGAGTATCAACCTCGTACAATTTGGTTGACTCTCAGGAATGGAGATCCTCAGGGGACCCTAATTAATAAGACGGTGTTAGAATCCGTACATTCTTCGGGTGTTCTGCTATTTGATGCATGTAAGGCGATATCAAGTGGTAGAAAACCGTGGAATGTATGTGGGGATCTTAGATGGGAGAGGACGTATGGGTCTAATGATAAATATATTTGTCCCAGTAGTAAAAATAAATATGTGAGTCCTAGATGCCCAAATAAAGACTATAACTTTTGTCCATATTGGTCTTGTGTGGGGTGGGCGACTTGGGGACAGACAGTAGATAAAGACATGATAGTGACTAAGTTGCCGACTAGCCCTTATTGTAAGTCTATGGAATGCAACCCAGTCCATATACTTATTAATAACCCCGACAAGTTCCTAGATAAGTATGGAAATTTATTTGGGTTTCAGATATACGGGACGGGTTTAGATCCTGGGACATTATTGTTTATAGGAATAGAGACTGATACGGTATCCTCCCAGACTCATCAAGTATACCATTCCTTTTATGAAGAGATGAGTATAGATAATAAGATCCCCCATAACGCTAAAAACCTGTTCATTGACCTAGCTGAAAGTATTGCCGGTAGTCTTAATGTTACCAACTGCTATGTGTGTGGAGGTACTAACATGGGAGACCAATGGCCTTGGGAAGCAAAGGAGGTAATGTCCGGTTCTGAGGCAGTTGACCAACTAATATCTACACAAGCCGATTATCATTTGAGTGTTAGAGGTAAATCTGAGTGGAGATTAAAGACCTCCATCATAGGTTATGTTTGCATAGCAAGGAAAGGAATAATGTATAATACTTCTGTAGGAGAATTAACTTGTCTAGGGCAAAAAGCTTATGATGATGATACTAAAAATACAACTTGGTGGTCGGCTTCAAATGTCTCAGAACCATCTAACCCGTTTGCTAGATATGCCAGTTTAAAGGATGTGTGGTTTGATTTATCCATCACATCTACCTGGAGAGCCCCAGCAAATTTGTACTGGATCTGTGGTAAGAAAGCCTATTCGGAGTTGCCACAGGACTGGGAAGGGGCATGTGTGTTGGGTATGCTCAAACCATCCTTCTTCTTGTTACCGATTGAAACAGGTGAGACTTTAGGTGTTAAAGTGTATGATGTGAATCATAGGAAGAAAAGGGGACCCTTAGAGATAGGCACCTGGGAAGATAATGAATGGCCTCCCCAGCGTATCATAGATTATTATGGGCCAGCCACGTGGGCAGAAGATGGTACCTTTGGTTATAGAACCCCAATTTATATGCTCAACCGTATTATAAGATTACAGGCGGTGGTTGAGATTATTACTAATGAGACCTCACAAGCACTCAATCTTCTAGCGAAGCATAATACCAGGATGAGGACAGCAGTGTACCAAAATAGATTAGCCTTGGATTACCTTTTGGCAGTAGAGGGAGGTGTATGTGGGAAGTTTAACCTGAGCAATTGCTGTCTTCAAATAGATGACGAAGGGCAAGCAATAGCTGAGCTTACTAGCCATATGGTTAAACTAGTGCATGTGCCTACTCAGGTATGGAAAGGGTACAATCCAAGTAGTTGGTTTGGTAGCTGGTATGAGTGGTTTGGAGGGCTTAAGGCAGTGGTAGGTGGAGTCCTACTGATTTTACTGTTGTGTCTACTCCTACCGTGTCTTATACCCTTAGTAGTTAGGTCTGTGCAAAGCCTGATAGGAAGTATAGCAGAGAGGAAGGCTGCTGCACAGATAATGGCGATATATAAGTATAAGGCTCTAGATCAAGGAGAACCAATGCAGGAAGATGAGTGTTAAAAGATTCACATCATAAGATAAGTCTGGTCTGGTTCATGGTAACCTGAGGTATATGCAAACCAAGGTTAAGTGATGCCTCAAGTAATTGTGAAATATCAGAGGCATCAAAGGGGGGAATGTGATGTAATTCCAGTAAAATACAAGTTTAGCAGGCTAAGATTGCCACAAGGCATATGTATGTATATGTGTTTGTAGTATCAGTTAGTTAATTACACGTAGCTAAGATACTGTTATCACTGTACTGACCAGGTGCAGGAATGTAAGAACTGGAATTACGCGTCCCTCTCCTTTGTATCAGATGAGCCACGTGGTTAGACCGGATGGATGAGTTTAGACTCTATTTATTAAATAGGTTAAGGGTATGTGTGGGTGTAGTTAATTGTGGGAGGAGCTACAGTGCTATATAAGGAATGTACTCTATGTATTCAGTACTCAGACTTTGCTGTATTTTGGTGACGCTAGTCCCTCTGAGTCCCGATCGGTGATCCAATAAAGAATCTCTTCCTTCCTGAAGAAACCTGTGTCCATCTCTCTGTGCTTGGCTTCCGTCAGTTTCTCCGGTATCATAGATGCTGATTGGCCAGGGCTGTGTTTGAATCATGCTGACTCTGCCACTGATCTGCCTCCTTGTCGGTCTCAGCCAATCATATGGGAAGCATTGTGATTGGATCAGGCCACCACTTCTGATGATGTCAGCAGACTGTTTGGTTTGTTTGAGGCAAACAGCATGCATATCCACAGCTTCTGGCTTGAATACAGTAAGATTTTGCTTTATTTATGGAGGCATGAGGGGCCCATGGGGGCTAGATGGTGGTTTTAACACTATAGGGTCAGGAATACATGTTTGTGTTCCTGACCCTATAGTGATCCTTTAAATTAAAGCTAATAAGCTCAAATGCCTGTGGTTAGTTTATTTTCTTTCAATTCTGTGTAATTTTCCTACAGTACTGTAACATGTTTTGCCGTTTTTAGCAGTGTAACCCAGCCTCCTTAGCCACCCCCTCTCAAATTTCAAGATGTTCCTGATTCCCAGTCTCTGAAAGAAACATATTTTTTGCAGTCAATTAAAACAGAGGCACATTTTCTGTAGTGTAAGGAATGCTCACAGCACAGACTGCACCACAGAGGCAGGGCTCGAGCCCATATGTGCTCCCCTCCATTCCTCCCTCCCTGAAAGGCAAGTAATACATATTCTTCCAGCCCCTATCAGCCAACCTCCCTACCCACTGTTAACCTCTTTCCTGTAAGTCCCTGTCAGCCAACCTCACTACCCACTGTTTACCCAATTCCTGACAGTCCATGTTAACCCACCTCCATAGAGATACAGATAGACAGCTAGATAGAGGCTTCTTCACCCACAAGATTGAACAGTTAAGGAAATAATTCTCCCCCTTTGTTCCTCTCTCTCACAACCACACCTGGACCGAACCTTCCCTACCCTTCAGGCCTACTTAACAGGAGGTTGCTGCGCTTCTCCTCACATTCCACTTTCTGCTTGATCCTGTACCTTCCCACCTTATTGCATGTCTCTCCCCCTTTCTTGTACCATCCTTAATGCACATCCTCAACTGCTCTCTTGTCTGGCGTTGTCCCTACTCCCAGTGATGTATTTTAGATTTGTGCTGCCCTAGGCGTTACGAAACTAGGGCACCCCTCCAATGTAATTTTGCCTTGTCCTGTCAAGGCCACACTTCTTCATGTTTAAGACGAACACGCAGTTTGCGCCGCTTAGTGATGCTGGGAGCCGGAGTGACGTCATATTCCGGCTCCCGGCATCACTTTGGTACGTGCAAGGGAGCTGAGCAGGAAGAGCTCAGAGGACAGTGCTCCCTCATCGCCCGCCCATATTAGCAGCTGAATGACTCAAGGGGGTCCTGAGCTGGCCAGCTCTAGGTTCCCCCATGAAAGAAGCTAACAAGGCATTGGCCAGGGCACTTGGGGGGGCAGGGGGGGGGGGGGGGTTTGCCACAACCCTTAAAGTGCCGCCCAAGACAAATGCCTTGTTAGCCCCGTTAAAGATACAGCACTGACTACTCTACTTAAACATACTACTGTTGTATCCATCCTCAAATATTCATCTCTAGACCCATCTTCCCCTTTCAACTATCGCCCCGATATTTATGCTCCCTTTTTTCTCAAAGCTTCTAGAAAGATTTGTCTTTACTAATTTGGCTCGTTTCCTCAATTCCAACTCTCTCCTCGACCCTCTTTAATCTGTCTTCTACCCCCTCCACTCTACTGAGACTGCTCTGCCTAAAGTCACAAATGACCTAATCGCAGCTAAATCCAAAGGCCACTCCATACTAATTCTTCTTAACCTCCCTGCTGGTTTTGACAATGCTGATCATTTCTTCCTCCTCTAAACTCTTCAATCCCCTGGCCTCTGTGCCACTGTCCACTTGTGGTTCTCCTCCCATCTCTCACAACGTTCGTTCAGTGTCTGCTTTTCCAATGGCACCTCGTCCTGTCTTGGTTGGAGTACCCCGAGGATATGTTATTGGTTCCTTTCTGTTCTCTCTTTATACTGCCTCTCTCTCTGCAAACTCATTAATTACTTTGGATTCCACTACCACCTGCATGCCAATGACACCCAGATATATCTTTCCTCCCCTGATCTATCTCCCGCTGTCCTACAACATGTCTCTGCTTGGATGTCCTCCCGCTTTCTGAAACTCAATCTCTCTAAACCAGAGCTTCTTATCTTTCCTCCTCAAAATTATGATCCTTCTCCTTTGCTTTCCCTGCACGTTGATGGTACTTGCATCAATCTGTCCTTCCAAGCTCGTTGTCTTGGTGTCACCTTTGTGTTTACATTGACTATGTTGCCTAAAATCTGTCAATTCCATCTTTTTTCTTTTTAAATTCTTTCTTTATTTGCGCTTGGTGGAGCATGGTAACAATGATAACATATGGTAACAATATAGAAGATTGGTTTCAAGCTGATCAGTAGGTTCATGGTAACATACATGTTATCAGATAATAAGCTCATTTTCATTTAGCGTACAAGGTGGTTGGCATACCCGGGGTTGACATTGTTGTAGCAGGCATGTTGAAATGAGTTATGTTCCCCTGGGCTACTCCAAGTGTGAAAGTGGTGAATGTGTGTTACAGGCTAGATCAGGTGTGTGGTTTTGGATGCCTTTATGTACATGCCAGTGGAGCTTTTGTGGGTTCCAGGTGGGTTGCTGTAGCAAGTGTGTGAGGTGCTCTTGTTGCAGTGTACTTTGTGTGGCATCTCCTGTGTCCACTCTAACCCTGGGGGATGGCGAGGGTGATCGGAGTGGCGTTAGGTTTTAGTAAGTGCCTGTTCTCTGGCACTTGGGGGGGGGGGGGGTGGTCTGGTCATTTTGTGAGTGTACGGTTCCCAACTTTGCATTTGCTTTTAAATCAATCGAACAACAAACAAACAAGAAAAAGAAAAAAAAACTCGTCAAAAGATGTATATACACAGTGTGATAGAAACAAACAAAATCACAATTAGGCTGTTTAGAGGGGAGAATAGGTACAGTCCTCTCCCATTTTTGCTGGGGTGTCCCTTATGGTGGTTACTACTGTGCCCCGAGTTTCAGTCCTCTTGTAGGGTCAGGTGGGCAGTGCCGGTAAATCACCCGGTGGCTGTCCGTGAGTGGGGTTGTCCTCCGGCTCCAAGTCCTCCGTTTGGTTTGTGGTCACGGTGGTGTGTTGTGGGTGTTGTAGTCCCAGTGCCCTCAGGAATGGGGGCGCTCCGGTAGGGGATGTGAGATGGTGTGCAGTCCCATTATGGTGGACTAGCAGTGCGCCCGTGTAGGTTATGCCAGCCTTACGCAATGTTGTTGTCACAGGCTCAAAAGTCTTTCATCGTAGTAGGGTGGCTCTGGTAATATCCTGGAAAAAGGAGAGCTGGGCTCCTTCGAATGCCAGTGGCGTTTTGCCTTTTATGGCAGTCATAACTTGTATTTTGTCGGATATTGTCATTAGGCGCAGGATGACATCCCTGGGTGTGCTGGGCGGTATGCATGCGGAGCTTGTTACTCGGTAGATCCCATCTAGCGCAATTTTTTTGGCAGCTGCTGGAGGTAACAGCGTTGTAAGTAGTCGCCGGATATGGTGCGGCAGCTCCTCAGTCGGGACTGTGGCTGGGATGCCCCGGATTTTAATGTGCGTCCGGCGTTGCTTGCCTTCTAGTGACATGATTTGGCCTGCTAGTACATGTTGCTCTTCCTGGAGGCGTTGTACCGAGGCTTTGAGGTTGGCCATTGTATCTTGTACATTGGTGACGTCTGCTTCCACAGTTCCTACCCTGTCTTTTACTTTTAGTATATCCACTTTGACTGTGGCTACATCGGCCGCTAGCAGCTTTTTTATGTTGGTCCAGAGAACTTTTAGGTCCCCTTTAGTAGTGGGGGCCATGTCGTCTTGGTGTGCAGCCAGCTGCGGGTGTTCCGCCGGAGGAATTGTTATCATAGCTGGTTTCTCGTGGTCAGGCCCGGCTGCCTGGTCAGTGGAGGTTCGCTGCGTGGTGTGTGCCATTTCGGCTTGGGCAGGTCGGAGCCACATCTCTCCTATGTCTCTGCCTTGTGTGCTGGAGCCAGCCGCGGGTTTGTGTGAGCGGCGGCCCATGGTGGTAGTGCCTGGATCTGGGCTGGGTGCGTGTTGTTCGAGGAGGCTTCGCGCAGGATTGGCGTCGCGCGGTAGGCCGCAGGTTTGCGCATTTGCCGGAGCTGCTTTGGTGCCTGGAAAAAAGGCATCAATCGGTGCAGTGTGTGACACCGATCGTTGTTATGTGCCTGTCGGGGCTCGATGGCGCTTAGGTTGGGGGATATACAGCAGATTGTTCCCGGTTTCGCGGGAGCGAGGTTAGATGGCGTCCGTACAGGATGGCTGCCAGGCTCCACCCCGGTCAATTCCATCTTAACAACCGCCGCGTCTGCCCCTATCTCACGCAAGATGCTGCCAAGGAGCTTGTTCAGGCTCTGATAATCTCTTGCATGGATTACTGTAATTTTCTCCTAGTTGGTCTCCCCAGAAGCTGTACTGCCCCGCTACAATGGATAATGAATGCTACCGCCAGGCTGATCTTTCTAATCTGTCACTCCTCCCTTAACTCGGCCCTCTGTCGATCCTTATACTGGCTTATAAAAACACTGACCTATACAACTCTAAACCACTGTAGCCCTGGTTAAATTTCTTCCCTTAGTCATAGATTTGCCTCTTCTCGGTCTCTCTGCTCTGCCGGTGACCTTCTCCTGTCCACTGCTCGCAACCTTACTGCTAACGCACGCTTGCAGGAATTTTCACGGGAGGCTACTTTCCTTTGGAACAGCCTACCTACTTCCATTAGACTTTCCTCTAATTGTCAATCGTTTAAAAAATTCCCTCAACACCCATCTGTTCTGATATGCTTATGGCCTCCCGAGTAACTTCTATGTCTCATATCAGTTTTTTTCTCTCTCCTAAAGAACCACACTCCACTCTCACCTCCAGCTCTGCTACTTTCCACCTTGTTTGTTTGCTGTCCTATTGGGTTTTTATACCCCACCTCCTCTAGATTGTAAGCTCATTTGAGCAGGGTCCTCATGTACCTACTGTTCCTGTATCATTTAGTAAATGTCTAATTTATTGTTAAATAAATATATTGTAAAGTGCTGCGGAATAAGTTGACGCTATATAAATACTAATAATAAGATGGATGGATGGATAGATAACACAAAGCTCTACAGGTATAGTTTGTCTGTCTCTCTATATTTATTTATAATAAAAAAAAAAGAAATGACACTATATGATACCTAGTGTGGTGAGGAAATGTGTGTGCGTGCGTGTGATGTGGTATGTACGTTAAAGTGTCTGAATGCTGTATTTGTAGTGCATCTTAGTATCTCTTGAGCAGGCATTGAGGGCATGTGTAGAGCAGAGTGACGCTCAGGCACGCCCAGTAAGGTGTCATTACGTTACACCAGCAGAGGGGTTAATTTCTGCTACACATATGGACTCCAGGCGCCATGATCACTTTGGTCATTGCTTGAAGTAATTCTGGAAATGTTATACTGTATCCTGAATCCAGTCTGCTCCATTCCGAAGTGCAAACATGTACATGCTGGTGGACATACATTGTGAGTGTGTCATTACTGATTCTCATAGAAAATCCCTGGAGCTTGGCCATTGGTGGATAGACATTGTGGGCGTTCCATTATGGATTCTCATAGAGAATCCCTGGAGCATGGCCATTGGTGGACATACATTGTGGGCGTGTCATTACTGATTCTCATAGAGAACTGATTCTCATAGAGCTTGGCCATTGATGGACAGACATTGTGGGCGTGCCATTATGGATTCATATAGAGAATCCCTGGAGTGTGGCCATTGGTGGAAAGACATTGTGAATGTGTCATTACTGATTCTCATAGAGAATCACTAGAGCATGGCCATTGGTGGACATACATTGTGGTCGTGTCATTACGGATTCTCATAGAGAATCCCTGGAGCGTGGCCATTGGTGGAAAGTCATTGTGGGCGTGTCATTACTGATTCTCACAGAGAATCCCTGGAGTGTGGCTATTGGTGGAAAGACATTGTGGGTGTGTCATTACTTAGTCTCCTAGAGAATCCCTGGAGCTTGGCCATTGGTGGACAGACATTGTGAGCGTGTCATTGCTGATTCTCATTTTTACACTGTTTAGAGGGGGGAAAAGCATTTAGTCACAGTAGGTTTACTGTTGGGAGGGGGCGAAGGAAATGCATTTTTTTTTTACCAATACAGTTACTTTAACATTAGCCACCTGTAGTTAATGTCGCCCTTATGATGCTGCCATCGAAGGTGAAGTTACACCAGCAGAGAGGTTAATTTCTGCTACACATATGCTACACAAGTAATTCTGTAAATGTTATACTTTATCCTGAATCCAGTCTGCTCCATTCAAAAGTACAAACATGTATATGTTTTATTTTTGTTTTGCCAACATGCATTCTGCTATGCATAACTGTGTAGGTAGATAAGATGTGCAGTGATGGTGGAGTCTAATCTAAAAGGAAGACTTGGGCCACCAACAATTTTTCTTTTCTACTTGATGTCATGAATGTACACAATCTGAGATCATTAACTTGAAGATGTTTGTTTTTCACACGGGTGAAAGGAATTCAAACAACACATGAGATATGGCTGCTTCTAACAACATTTTGTCATACTTTTTATTCAATATTAGCAGATTTGCATCAAAGGGTCAAGGCTGTAGGCCCAGGAGAGTCCACTTTTTTTGTCAAACCACTCCAAAATGGTCTTAAACATACCAAGGGGATGGTGCCAACTGACACTTTGCTCCTTAACCACTACAATGGACTGTAGTGGTTATGGTGCTTACAATACCCCTTTAATGGCTTGGCAAAGACCTTTATTGAATAAAAAAAGAAAATACCAGTCTCGGCTGTGTGAACAAAACAAAATTTAGAGCTGAAGATCATTGGCTTTACTTGTGACACTGTTTTGTAAAGATTTTAAATTTTAATTTTTTTAAGTTTTTACAACCAAGGTCACTCTGCAGGATAATATTTGCCAATGTGTTAGCTTCTTATTTATACCTGAACACGACGTCATCAGTGACATTCTCTGCAAGCAGGTAATCACAGGGATATCTCCATGAATTCTGGGGCAAACTTAGTTTACTTACTGAGTACAAGCCTCTCAATTGCAGTTACTCGTGGCTTCTCTTTCAGTTGGGAGAAGGAGGGGAAAAAAAAAGAAAAGAAAAAGTGAAAGAAAACATCCAGCTTCCATCAAGTCATTTGAATGATAAAATGCCATGTAGGGAAGTTTATGTTTTTAGTTTTTTTGGCAAAGTGCCTAGAAATTGGGAGAGAGAGGTGTGGGGCAACGCAATAACATTTTACACATTCAGCAAAAAAAAAAAAAAAAATCTATCACGCAAACAAAAAATAAAAAGAAAGAATTGTTATGATGTTAATTATGATGTTCTACCAGATACGTTCTTACACATTCAGTGCCTAGACTAGCAATTTAAATAATTGCCTTTATAATTCACGTTTATTCTTCTGCTGATGGTATACCAGTGACGCACCAGCATCACACGCCAGACTGTTTGGACTATTGTGACAAGCGTGTTGGGGGGAGAGTGTGCGCAGAAAAGTAACAGTGTAAGTTTATTTCTCCTGTGTTCTTAACCTGCTGTGGGAAGATTTCATTCTTTTAATATTTTATCCCTTCATATTCCTTGACAGATATCGTAACAAGCTGGGAAGACGGTGTCACAATACCTCATGAGAGAGTTCTTCTGTCCAGGTTCGTCCTTTATATTGAGAGGTTATAATGTGAACCGCATGTTCTCTTTGTAAACCTATTTTTTTTTCTAACCTCCCCCCCTTAATAGCTTATCTCCCTTAATACAACATCTGGAGTAACACAGCGAGTAATGGGAGCCCTCGTGTCTGACCCTGTAGCGATGCGGGGGGTTTGGGCCTGCTCCCCGGAATCCGGAGCTGACTCACAGCCGGCTGCTGCATCTGTGCGCCTCTGTTCCCAGCCAAGATGGAGGAATCCATCCAGCTTGGCTGGATGCCCTGCACAACAGCGCTGATGAGCCAAACAGCTGTTTCTCTGCTAGCTCTATGTTCGGAGAGCCGTCTCACTGCGGTTTTACATGCACAAAAGCAGTGTGGAGGGCTGTGTGTGTCACTATGTTACTCTATGTGCCAACACAGGGTGAGCAACACCCTTCTGGCATTAAAAGGGGTACACGCAGATTAGCAGACACAATCTGACACAACATAACAACCAATTAATCAAGCAGTCTGTGCCTCTTCCTGTCTATCTTACAGCATCAGACCATTAACCATGCATTCAATATGGCATTATACCGAACACAGACAGACTACAGGTGGGGTCTTTTGAGACTAGTCATCTGCCTTTATGGATAGGTTAACTAGACATGAATAAAATATAGATTGACACAATAAAAATGCATAAATAATAAATGTGTTTCCCTCCCTCCTGTTATGATACGCTTGCCTTAAGCATATCTGATGCATGGTTTGTGTTTCGCCTGAGCAATACACATATCACGCTGTACTAAGCAAAACTGATTTGAATACTGGACTTGAAATAGAGGAGGGGAGAGAATTGTAATAAGGCTGCCTCTGGTTTGAGACATTAAAAAGAACAATTATACTTCCTATTCTGACCATACAAAATATTTATACAGCCATAGCTGCCATTAGAACTCTCCAGCCCCTTAAAATTCCAGAAGCATACACATTACACTTACAGGCACACTAATGGACACACAGACACAGAGAATATATTGGTACACACTGCCAGAGAGACAACGATTCTGGCTGCCAAACACACAGAGAGAGAGAGAGTTTTTTAAGCCACCCACCTTGTTTCCTAGCTAGGGATGCCGCGATTGGCAATGACGAGGTAAGCCTAACGCCCGCAAAATGGCTGATTTAGCTGTTCCAGCAAAAAACAGAAATGGCGCGGTACACCTTCGGGTGTACCAATACGGCCACTCAATAGACTTAACCGGCCAGCAGAACCAGAAGTGGCATCAGCGGCAATGGAACCAGAGGTTTTGGCGCCAATTTTGGCAGTTTAAAAAGGGGGACCTCTACAATACCAAGTATCCAGCACCTGAGGAAGATGCAGACTGCGTTGAAAGGCATTGTGCTAAGACTGTGGACTTATTTTATGGCACCCATCAAATTGCAATGTAAGGTTTTTATGTTTTTTGGTGTATAATAAAACGGTATACTTTATCTTATATTTGGTGCCTTTCTCCAACTTTTTACTTTTGAGGATTAAAGCTGCTATTTATTCTTGTAGAACATCCTTCATATCACTCTCAGTTTTATATACAGGCTCTAACAAATGTGAGTGTGATACCGATCAGTGCCTTTTCCTCCTGTTTTTGTTGTATTGCCCTATGAGATTACGTATTTTATTTTTCAGTGACTACCCAGAATTTACGGTATAAATACATTTTTCTATATCACTGTATATCACCATTAGGGGTACACTGTAACAAAGCTCTTTTTAGTGTGCTGTTCACCTTTTTTATTGTGAGCCCAGATACAGAGCCCACAGGATCAACAGGGATCAACTTTCCCCTCTCCCTGTCCCTAGGTAAGCAAAGGTAGGAAAGAATAAAAAAGTCTTTCGTTTTTATTTACATAAGCCCCTCCCTACGCCCCCTCACACACACACACACACACACACACACACACAAACGCTACAGCCCCAATTTATGATCAATATACACACTACAGTCGCTATCCCCCTCCCATACTAGCACTCAAAACTATACACACACAGTACAGTGACTATCCCCCCAACAGACACAGACATTACATCAGAAAACATCCCATTCCAAACATCACACCACATCCATAAAAACACGCAATACCACAAACATGCCGCCTCTACTCAACATCATAAGCCGTGTCCCCAAAGACATGCAACACCACAAGCGGCATCCCAACAAACAGGCAATACTACATAAAATCTCAACACACACTCACACAACACTCAGAAAGCTTACTTCCAGATAAACAACCAACGTAATCACCCACCACACTCACAACAGACAGCCTTCACACACTCACAACATCCTTTCCTGGCCCTGTTCCCACTTGCACACACTGACACTTCACATAAATACACCTTTGTGCTGGCACAATGATATTCCACAGAAATGTACTTCCTTGTTTGCAACTTCGCACACTTATGCTCCACAGAAATATACATCTGGTTGCACACACCGACGCTTCACAGACATCTTGCACATCCCGCCAAGACACATGCCGCATATTCCCACCAAACATATCATTATAAGACCCCCTAGCTGAAGCTTTGCCTAAGGCCCCAGAAAATCTACTGCCACCTCTGTATGTAGATACTGGTCAACCTCTGATATACAAACTCAACTTTTGTGTGCCAGTTTTTTTGTAGTTTGTTATACAAAATATAACGCATCATAGAATGAGAAATAAAGATGATTAATTCAGCGCTGAAGTTATAAAAGAAAAGATAAAAATATATACAATAGCCAATCTCTAACCAGAAAAGGTGTGAAGAATAAATAGGTTTAAAGAAACCTATTGTAGAGTGTTTCTCCCCCCCCCCCCCTTTTTTTTCTGTAAATGTTTCCCTTTTAACACGTTCAGCACTGTATTGATCTGTTTTGCAGGCAGGGACACTCCTGCCTCTGAATTGGTTAAATGATAGTCAGGCAAGATGTTGATGCAGTAAAAGCTTATCAGAACAAAGTCTAGTTTAATTTATAATCTTTTATTAACCCTTAATTAGCCCCCCACACCATCCCCCTAATTGTATTTAAGACATGGATCACAAGCCAGTAAATGGAACACACTCAGTGATGGATACATGTCTACCTGCACATAAGAGGGTAAGAGTGACTATAGATCTGTGGTTAATTAAATAAGGCTGAATTACAGTAATTTACAAGCTAAAAACCCATCATGAGTGAGTGTATCCCAAGTGAGAGAGGATTGAAGGGAAAGGGTTGTATCAAGCCAACATGTCAATCCTAATAGTTCCTGTTACATTCCATGCTTCCCTGGAAAGAGGGGAGGCAGAATCCTGGTTGCAATCAGCCGCAGCTTACTAATAAGTACATATTAAATGAGCCTGGGAGACTGTTAGTTGACTGTCATCCAGAATTTTTGAAGGGCAAAGTTTTACTTTTCGCTGTGGAAATTCTGAGTTTAACACAATTTTACTACAAGATAGGCTATTGTCTTGTACAGGAGGCATGCCATTGAGTCATATACATTTTTGTTAAAGGGACACTATAGTCACCAGAACCACTACAGTCTGTATTTCCAGGCATAGATGTACAAGGTCTGGGCACCAAAGATTATCCTACCACAGTTTAACACCAATGTCATATAGGGGAGGCGTATACTTGGCCTGCCAAAGTCTGTAGAACTGAAGAAGCCTTATTACTACCCTTGCGTTTATTGAATCTCCTGAAATTCTCTCTCCCCAACTTACAGCCAAAACAAAGACCGACATAAAGAATACGTGTGTCGTGCGTGATCAGCTGTCTGCGTGGCATGTGGTGTATACAGCTAATTAGGTTTGTGTATGAGAGAAGGTGGCTATTTTGGTATGTTTGTGTGAGAGTAGCTGATGTATTTTGTGAGATTGCTTAATTAGGTATGTGTGAGAGTCAGAGAGAGTGTGTGCGTGAAGCTCAGGGAAATGTGTGAGTGTATGGCTACATGTGTGTCATTAGCTAAAGTTAACTTCTATTCTTTTATGGAATGTTGTCTTGCTCTATAATAAACTGTAGCCCACCTGAAACAGATCTTCCGTAAATCGAGCGCAATAAAACAATTATGATAGCTTGATGTCTCTGTAAGTATGGTAGCAACCATCCAGCTGCTGTTTACAAGCCGCCATCACCCTCAATCTGTGTCAATGGCGCACAATAGCGAATGATAGACTTAAAATATTCACAGATGGGAGCTCGGCTCTGTTGGGGTTATTAACTAAAGTCCACTAAAGATATAGTATGGATTATCAAAATTACCAAATTTAAATCAAATTCTAAGTTCTCATATTCACTAAAGGCAAATTTGGCTGAAATTCAGTCATCACAGAGCCTTAAAAATCTGTAATTTTCAGTTGTGACTCCTACAGCAAATATACAATTTATATATTTATTATATACTGAATTTCAGCCAGGTTCACTCTGAACAAACTTGGTAGCCAGGCAAACTCAAAATACATTCACTAGCTTTTCGAACCAACCTACACACATTCTGCTATACGTGTCCACTGTCAGGATCAAGACAGGGATCCAACACGCAGTGTACTAAAACTATAAAGACGTATACCGGACCTTAGAGTGGCCGGACTAACGACAAGCAAGCAAGGAATGGTTAGGGACAAGCCGAGGTCAAGGGAACGAGAAGACAGGTAAGCATAAGCCAGGCCGAGTATAAGGATAGGAGAGGGAAGCAAAGTCAAGAAACAAGCCAAGTCAAAACCGTAGAACACTAAGAGAATATAAACGCACTGAAGGGACGCAAGCTGAAACCATGACAGGGCAATGACTCACAGTAAGTGCGTACCTTTTATACCTTGTCTCTTTAATCGATATCCACGCCCCCAGAACGTCTTGGTTTGAGATTTCCCCCGGGTCGTGATGTCATTGACGTCATGACGTCGGCGGAGTTGCGCCGCATCATAAAAGGGGGCGGGGCGATCGCGGGCGGCGTCCAAAGTGCCGAAATTGCTGGAGAAGAAGGAGGTGTGAGTGGCAGGTACCATGACAGTACCCCCCCTCTTAGGAACGCCCTTCGGGCGAAAAGAACCAGGACGAGACGGAAAACAGGCATGAAATGCCCGAAGAAGGCGAGGAGCGCGGATATCCACATGAGAAACCCAGGACCATAACCTTTCCAGTCAACGAGATACTGTAAGGCCCCACGAGAGATGTGGGAGTCAAGAATAAAACTAACCTCAAATTCTTCCTGACCGTCAACCTGAACAGAAGAGGGAGGAGTCGGGGCAGAGTATATTGTATCTATTACAAACGAGAGGCTTCAGGAGCGAAACATGAAAAGAATCAGGAATGCGTAAATCAGGAGGAAGAGCAAGTTGATAAGCAGCTGGGTTAATCCTCCGTAAGACTTTGTAAGGTCCAATGTAACGAGGGGCGAATTTCATGGAAGGAACTTTCAACCTTATGTATCTGGTACTTAACCATACCTTATCCCCTGGGCAAAAAACAGGAGCAGGCCTTCTGCGTTTATCAGCATGTTGTTTAACTCCTTAAGGACCAAACTTCTGGAATAAAAGGGAATCCTGACATGTCACACATGTCATGTGTCCTTAAGGGGTTAAATAAAGCCGAAGTGTGACCAAGAATACGGTGAATCTGATCCCACAACTTCCTCAGATTGGCCACATGGACATCGACCATCGGTATACCCTGTGAAGAGGACACCGACGGAAGAATGGTAGGATGGAAGCCATAATTCATGAAGAAGGGGCTATTATGAGTAGACTTGCAAACCAAGTTCTTGTGCGCAAACTCCGCCCAAGGAATCAAATCAACCCAATTATCTTGATGTTCAGACACAAAACAGCGCAAATATTGTTCGATCTTCTGGTTGGTACGTTCAGCAGCCCCATTAGAAGATAAATTCAACTTAATACCCAACTGGGAACAGAAGGATCTCCAAAAACGAGAGACAAACTGGGGACCTCTGTCAGAGACAATATCTGCAGGGATACCATGCAAGCGAAAGATTTCCCTAGCAAACATTTCAGCTAATTCGGGCGCAGAAGGGAGTTTGGGTAAGGGGATGAAGTGAGAATAACTTTTTTTGTTTATTGGATACTGGTAATTCAACAATAAAGTCCATAGCCAGACTGGACCATGGTGTTTTAGGAATTTCTAAAGGTTGAAGTAGACCACAAGGAAGGGCGTGAGGCTGTTTATTCTTAGCACAAACCACACAAGCCATAACATATTCCCTAACATCCTTACGCAAGGAAGGCCACCAAAACTTTGGGAAATTAGAGAATGGGTCTTATGAATGCCCGGATGTCCGGCAATCTTACTGTCGTGAAAGCATGACAGTAATTCGCTCTGGAGATTGGGAGGTACAAAATACTTTCCCTCCGGGGTAGGCAGGGCCAGATTAAGAGCCCAGTGGGCCTGGTGCTGACAATTATGACGGGCCTAATAACAGAATCATATCGACCAAAAACAGTAATATACTCCCAAGCGTCATGTATCTGATGGAGATGGTGCTGGAGAGAAAGAAAACAGCAGCTATAAGAAAACACATACCCTAGGGCCTTTGTAATACTATATTTACTTATCTCCTTAATTTATGTGTATGTATGTATATATATATATATATATATATATATATATGTGTGTGTGTGTGTCTATATATGTATGTATATATAAAGATCCAAAATATGACCACACTCCATGGTCTTAGTCCAAAGTATAAAACTTGTCTTTTAATACATATTCTAAAAAGAAAATCGATGTTTCAGCTCACAAAAGGAGTTTTCATCAGGAGGACAAAAATTACAAATATATAGAGTGCATAATGATTAAAACTCACCGCCAAGTACTCACCGCCAGCATGTGTGGAGCTGCTAACCGATTTTGCATGTGCACGTGGGCATAAAGCCTGGGTCTCAACCACCGGCAGAATGCTGGCGATGGCTGGGGACATGAATATACAGGACTCCAAGGTCCTACTGTAGGATCAAACAAAATTGAATACAAAGATGCTAAACAATCAATGCAATGTAATGTAGACTACAACCACATGGTCTCTACAGTCAGAAAAATGGGCCTAGGCTAATCTCTCACTAATTTATGTTTTCATCTTTCAAGTAAATCCATAACCCCTAACAGCAGTGTCCAGTCAAGCAGAAAGTCAATGGGCGCAGTAAAAGGGTGTGCCACTGACACAAATCACGTAACCTGCCAAAAGGGGCGAACAGGCCCAAAAAGAGGACATATCTGCCCAAAGAATTAGGCCAGCCTGGCATGAATGCATTTCAGGCTGCCTGCCAATTATGCAGCTGGCCAACTAAGGGCATACTATGCAGACAGCACCCTGAGCTTGGCATAAATGCATCTAATGATGCGCTCGCTCAACGCTTTCTAAGGCATGTCCCCTAGCACTTGCTGGTCAACTTGTCTCCTTACCTTCTTACTAGCAGGCAGGAGCTCCTGGTATATAGTCTGGGACAGAGAAAAGCTGTATGTACTGAGTGTAGAAGAAAGGGAACATGCCACAGTGTTAGAGAGACCAAAGTCAGCATTACCTTAAAGGATCACTATAGGGTCAGGAACACAAACATGAATTCATGACCCTATAGTGTTAACACCACAATCTAGCCCCCATGGGCCCCTCATGCCTCCATTAATATAGCAAAATCGTACTGTATTCAAGCCTGAAGCTGTAACTCTGCATGCTGTTAGACTCAGAAAAACAAGCAGTCTGCTGACATCATTAGAAGTGGTGGCCTGATCCAATCTCAGTGCTTCCCCATAGGATTGGCTGAGACTGACACAGAGGCAGATCAGGGGCAGAGCCAGCATGATTCAAACACAGCCCTGGCCAATCAGCATCTCCTCATAGAGATGAATTAAATCAATGAATCTCTATGAGGAAAGTTCAGTGTCTGCATGCAGAGGGAGGAGATACTGAATGTTAGGCAGCCATGACCCAGGAAGGATCTCTAACAGCCATCTAAGGAGTGGCCAGTGACGTTATCACTAGGCTATAATGTAAAGACTGCATTTTCTCTGAAAAGACAATGTTTACAGCAAAAAGTCTGACGGTAATGATTCTACTCACCAGAACAAATTCAATAAGCTGTAGTTGTTCTGGTGACTATAGTGTCCCTTTAACTATATTCATTGTCAGCCAGGCCACACAAGTTTTGTTCCCATACATCCCTCTTAAGTTTCCATACTTAAGTAAGAGTATGTGAAAAGTAGTTAGGGTTGCCACCTTTCTTGAAAAAACATACCGGCCTTGCTAATTTGCATAATGAAATATGTATGGGTGACATCACATGATGTAAATCACAAGGAGTGACATTAGAGAAAATGCTGTAAAATCACCAAAAAACTACTTTGATTCTGCTGTATAGATGGATTCCTCCCAGTGCCCCCATGTGTCGATTACTCCAGGTCTCAGTGTTCCTATGTATCAGTGTCTCAGTGCCCCATGTCTCCCTGTGTCCCCATGTATCCTAGGGTGCCCATGTCACTAGGACACTAGGAAGACGGGGAGACCTGGTGACACGGGGAGACCTAGGGACACGGAGACACCAGTGACACTAGGAGACTAGGGGACTCTGGCTGGGACACATGGGGACACTGGGAAAATACACTTGAAGACATGGGGAAACAGACACCAGGGACACAGACACTAGAGACACTGGCTGGGGGACATGGGGACATTGAGACATGGGGGCCCTGGGAGACATGGGGACACTGAGACACCAGGGCCACAGACACTAGGGACACTAGCTTGGAGACATGGGGACATTGAGACACTTGAGGCACTGGGAGACATAGAGGCACTAGGAGACATGGGGACAGTGAGACACTGGCAGACTGGGGGCACTGGGAGACTAGGTGTCACTGAGACACCAGGGACACTGGCTGGGAGACATGCGGACACTGAGAGACATGGGGACTCTGTGTCCCCATGTGTCTCCTTGTCATAATGTCTCCCAATGTCCCTTAGTGTCTCAGTGTATGTCTCCTTGCAGCCTTTCCCCCCATCCCTTACTTCCCTGAGCTGTAGGCTGTCTCTGCAAGGTGAGAGTTGCTGCCTGGGCTCTCTGTAGCTGCACCCCTGCAGATCAGTGAGTATAGATAGGCAGGGAGGGATATGCTGGAACTTCCTATCCCTGCCTGTCTCCACACACAGCGACCCCTACTGGCCAGTGCTGGTATTGCATAGTAATCTTGTTTATACTGAGGAAAAATACCAGCATTTGTATTGCCAGTATCACTGTAATATTGGAACCAGCCAGGCAGCCTCAAATACTGGCTGTGCCAATAAAATAAAAGCCAGGTGGAATCCCTAAGAGTAGTGTGTAAAAAAAAAAAAAAAAAAAAAAAAAAAAATGTAAAAATTATTTATTTATTTTTTAAATCAATGGGCCTATTCCATGGGCCTGGGCCTGGAGCTGCAGCTCCATCAGCCCCTATGTTAATCCGGCCCTGGGGGTAGGCATAGGTGCCGTGCATTGAACCCCTTCAATCTTTAGTAGCAACGGAGAGTGTACTTTCAGACTGGTGTTAGCTATAATATACTGTTTGGGAACAATAGACGACATAGGGACTTCCGCGAAAGTGGCAGGTTCGTGTAGAAAAAAAACCACAAGGATGCAAAGGTTTGTCCAAACCTTGTCTTTGCGACAGTGCAACCCCTATACCAGTCTCAGATGCGTCAACCTCTAGCAAAAAAGGTAGAGAAGTGTCAGGGTGAACCAAAATCGGGGCAGAAGCAAAAGTCTCCTTGAGAGTCTTGAATGCAGCCAAAGCTTCCGTAGACCAAACTTTGGTATTGGCACTCTTCTTAGTCATGTTAGTAATGGGTGCTATTATGGAAGAAAACCCGTTAATGAAGCGCCTAGAATAGTTGGAGAATCCGATAAACCTTTGTATGGCTTTGAGTCCAGTGGGCAAAGGCCAGTTTAAAATAGACTGAAGTTTACCACTGTCCATCTTGAAACCTTCATCGGAAATGACATAACCCAGAAAATCTATCTGGGATTGGTCAAAACTACACTTCTCCAATTTGCAGTACAACCCGTGTTGTAAAAGTTTGCGCAACACTTTTCTAACTTGTCTGTGGTGAATCTCCTTGTCTCTGGAATGTATTCGTATATCGTCCAAGTATACTATACAGTCCTCTTGGAACTCTCTCAACACCTCATTGATTAGCTCCTGAAAGACAGCTGGGGCATTACATAGCCCGAATGGTATAACTGTGTATTCATAGTGACCGTAATGGGTATTAAATGCAGTTTTCCATTCATGACCCTGCCAGATTCTAACCAAGTTATAAGCTCCTCGTAAGTCCAACTTGGTAAAGACTTTGGAACCCTTGAGTCTATCGAATAACTCGGTAATCAGAGGAATAGGATAAGCATTTTTAATTGTTATTTTGTTCAAACCCCGGTAGTCTATGCATGGCCTCAGAGGGCCATCCTTCTTAGTGACAAAGAAAAATCCAGCGGTCATTGACGTCCGCGGAGTTGCGCCGCGTCATAAAAGGGGGCGGGGCTATCGCGTTCACGTCCAAAGTGCTGAAATTGCTGGAGAAGAAGGAGGTGTGAGCGGCAGGTACCATGACATGCACTTGCAGAGCAAGCTGCCAGCACATAATGGGTTACAATAAAACTAAAACTAGTCATCGAAATACTACACATTGACATTTCAAATATGTTTATAGGATGGGGGTATATTGGACCTCCTTCTAAAATGCCTTCATAGTGGTTCTTACTCCAGATATTTCCAGGATAGTGGCCCATGCTAATACAAGGTTTGTGCCTGCAAATTTGATCTAAACAGACTGTGTTCATTTAAAGGGACACTATAGCCACCAAAGTAACCTCAGCTTAAAGTAGTTGTTCTGGTGAGTATAATCATTCCCTGCAGGCATTTTCATGTAAACACTGCCTTTTCATAGAAAAGGCAGTGTTTACATCGCCCCCTAGGGACACCTACAGTGGCCACTCTGCAGATGGCCACTGTAGGTGCTTCCTGTGGCGGTGCTGACATTTAGTATCTCCACACTCTGCATGGAGATGCTGAACTTTCCTCATAATGATGCATTGATTTAATGCACCTCTATGAGGAGCTGCTAGCGTTTTTCCCTGCCTCGGCTCCTTGACAATTTCAGCCAATCCAATGCTTTCCCTATGAGAAAGCATTGGATTGGTCGAAATAATTTCCTTCTGATGTCGGCAAGGAGGTGGATCGGAGGCGGGCCAGCATTTGTGGACCTGTGCAGTGCTGGAGAGAAGGTAAAATTTGCTACCTTTTTAGGGGAGTTAACGGGGGTAAGCCACCTAAATGGTGGTTTTAACACTACATAGTCAGGAATACATGTTTGTGTTAATGACCCTACAGTGTTCCTTTAAGTGAACCAATTTTGCAGGTAGATGTTGGCTGATTCTGTTGAATCTGAGCATTTTGATGCATATCAATTACTTTCAGAATGGCTCAGATCCAGACTACATTCATGTTAATTCAATGACAGAACTGAAAAATCCAGACATGATAGATACGGTGATTGGAGTCAGGATGGACCCAGATTATTTATTTGTTTTGTAATCTGTCCGAATGTATTCAAGTTTTAGAGAATAACCTTTCCATGACAAATAGCCACGGTGATGGTTTGCCCTGGAATCAGTGAAACTTCTGTAGTTTGCTTCAGCAATGAATGGAAAACACATTCCCCGTACGGAGATACTCCGGAGTCAGAGGATTTTTCCAAAGACATTTTCCAGTTTGGTTATTTTGGCTTAGACATTTAAAGTAGTTGTCAACTCATCATCACAACTTTCTGTTTACTGAATAAACTCCTCAAGGTTCCACTCTCTCAGGAACACTGAATATACTTTCCAGTGTACATATTCTATAGAGTTCGTGTAATTTATCTTCTCTGCAAAAGCTGGAAATCTTTCCATGCGTACTTCCCAGCTGATTCTCATTTCCAGAGGTCATTAATTAGAGACTGATTAATCACAGAAATGAAAGGACTGTTCACTGATGCATTGTAACTCTTATTACAGAAATTTAACCCCTGTGCTGCTTGCAAATCAGTAACTTCCAAATGCTGTTACAGGTGTGAGTGTAAATGTTAAAGGACCACTCCGGGCACCATAACTACTTCATCTCAAAGAAGTAGTTATGGAGTCTGGAGGTCTTACATGCATGTGTGTAGCTTTCTAAAGAATTTCTCTTAATGGAAGGCCAGTGATAGGCTGAGAGCGTAAACGTTAGCCGTTGCTGTCAGACTGCGGATTTCTAGTCCCCAAGAGAAACCTTTTATATAGGAGCCAAGGCTGGATGAGCACCGCTGGGTTAGGCTCCGCTGGGTCAGGCATGGTCAGGCATGCGCGGCCTGCGGTGTGGGGGACCTAATGCGCATGCGTGGCAATGCTTTCCTATGGGGATTTCGGCGACGCTGGAGGTCCTCACATAGCGTGAGGACGTCCAGCGTCGTATAACACACTTTTCGTGTTCTATGAACACAGATGTGTCCTCTAGTGGCTGTCTAGTAGACAGCCACTAGAGGAGGACTTAACCCTGCAAGGTAAATATTGCAGTTTATTAAAAAAACTGCAATAATTACACTTGCAGGGTTAAGGGTAGTGGGAGTTGGCACCCAGACCACTCCAATGGGCAGAGGTGGTCTGGGTGCCTGGGGTGTCCCTTTAAAGGGAAACTCCAGTGCCAGAAAAAACGATCCGTTTTTCTGGCACTGGAGGGTCCCTCTCCCTCCCACCCACCAATCCCCGGTTACTGAAGGGGTGAAAACCCCTTCAGTGACTTACCTGGGACAGCGGCGATGTCCCTCGCCGCTGTCTCCGCCTCCGCGACGCTCCTCCTAGTGATTACGTCGGCCGGTGGGCGAGACTAATCTCGCTCACCGGCCGAGGAGACCTAATGCGCATGCGCGGAAATTCCGCGCATGCGCATTACGTCTCCCCATAGGAAAGCATTGAAAAATCATTTCAATGCTTTCCTATGGGGTTTTGAGCGACGCTGGAGGTCCTCACACAGCGTGAGGACGTCCAGCGACGCTCTAGCACAGAACCCAGGAAGTGACCTCTAGTGGCTGTCTAATAGACAGCCACTAGAGGTGGAGTTAACCCTGCAATGTAAATATTGCAGTTTATGAAAAACTGCAATAATTACAGTTGCAGGGTTAAGGGTAGTGGGAGTTGGCACCCAGACCACTCCAATGAGCAGAAGTGGTCTGGGTGCCTGGAGTGTCCCTTTAAGTAGTTATTGGGCACAGAAGTGGTCCTTGAATAAAGTTAGTCTGGAAAAGAAAAATGAAAAAAAACAAAAAAACTCAACTTTACTTGATCTTATAAATAGACTTGTGTCAGATATTTTTTTTTAACCGGTTTTATTCATATTCAAGCCAATAAATACAACCTGCAGAGCACAAGCAAACTTTCTCCATGTTTTCACAAGATTCCCCATTTTCAACCAGGCCCGGATTCCATCAAGCTTCAATTAAGCAACTACAGGAAGTGATAAAGGACAGAGTGCCTTCTCATTGAGCATTTCATTGGTCTTGAAAATGAGCGGTATGTTGGTCCTGCAGCCGTTGTAGACAATGTACAGTTTGAAACTTAGCCAGCCACATTACTGTACGATCATCATTGGAAATGTAGTCAACAACTATTTAGGACATCTGCTATCAGTACTGGTCTTTGAGAACTTATTATGGTTCATCTATATAGGAACGTGTAATCACAGTATATTGCTGAGGTGTCTACTTTGTAAATATAAAAAAAAAAAAAAAACTTTAAATAAAATAGGGGATACATCCAAAAGCAATAACACACACCTAATATATATATATATATATATATATATATATATATATATATATATATATAAAATATTTGTGGTTCTGTCGATTAATTACGGACGTTCGAGTAGGACGGTAAAAGAGGGCCCACCAAGATGAATGGCTTAATAAAGGGAGTGGTTCGGGGCTGAACCAGGCAGTCTCGGCCCAGAAAAAGAAGAGGTCAGTGTAACGGATCCCCTATACTCCGACTGAGGATATCCGTTGTGATTCTCCCATTTCCCAAGCGAAGCAGTGATTAGAGCTCTTGGTTACCCAAACATTAGCCTAGACTTGATAAAGGGTACAACAGGATCTGTTTAGTGAAGGCCAGATACACAGTATTTATGCACAGACCCCCACAGGGGGTCTCCATCCACAGTAATGTAAAACATAAGCCCGCCCCAGCGTCACTGTGTGTGTCTGGGAGTTAATGGTATCTCCCAGGCACAGGAAGGCGACACACAAAAACCCCACAAAATTCACAGAACACAGTAATGCATCCCCACATGCCCTACATCACTGGATAGCTCCTGGTCTATGGCTATGCTCCCTGCAAATTTTGAAGTAATTGGATGTACAGAGCCTGTGAAATCATTGTGTAAAGTCTGGGCTCAAGGCTCTGTACATACCCGAAAACAGTTTCACAAGATCACTTGGTTTAGGCAGGTGAAAGCAGCGGCCAATCCAGAGAAAGGGCGCGAACACGTAGCGACCAATCAGCATTCAGGGAGGGGAGGTGTTTTGCCGACCAATTGGGAGAAAGGGCACGAAACCAATTTGAAGAGTAGCACTTCTCTCATTGGTCGGCACGGAGTCTGCGGTTGTGAAGCCACCTGCTAGTTGCAGAGTGTCAGATAGGGCTTGCGCCTCTCCTTGGTGGGTGTCTCCACGTGGGTAGCACTAGGGAGAGCGCTCTTTGGGGGACACAGTTCGTTACAGTCAGTGTATTTATTGGCCGGGTAACTCCTCCCACAACTACAGGTTTCGCCTACCGGCTCAGCCTTCTCATGTATGCGGAACAATGCTTTGCCAGCTGGGGATCTACTATTTTTCCATCCGAGCAGGGTTGTATTTGTAAGCAGTGTTTGAATGTAAGATACTTTTGTATGAGGTATGTATGAATGAAGGAGTGTATGTTTGCGTATTGTTGGCATGTGCATATTGTGGTGTGTTTGTATGTACTGTAGTCATTTGAATGCAGAGGTGTGTTTGTATGTAATGCTGAAGGTTGAATGCAGGTGTGCATTTGGGTGTAGTATTGGTGCTTGAATGCAGTTGTGTGTTTCTTTATAATGTTAGCATTTCGATGCAGTGGTGTAATTGTATGTAGTATTAGTGTTTGAATGCATGGGTGTATTTGTGTATATTTTTGATGTATGAATGCTAGGATGTATGGAGATATACACACACTGTCACACACATACATACTGACACAGATACACAAAGATACAAATACGGACACAAAAAAGTAATAATTTACATATTTAGCCACCCTCCTCTTTCACTACATTTTGGATGCAGGAGGAGGCTTTCCTGGGATCTAGTGGGATCTTACTGATTGGAGTCTGGGGCTGCTATAGGCTCCCACCATCCTCTGTTCCACTCCATTCTCTGCCCCTCCTAGCCTTCCCTCTGTGGCTCTATGTAAGTTAAGGGAAGCTCATACTAATGTGATTGTGCCCATATAATTTTGCCATGTAGTGCAGTTACTTTAACGTTACATTAACCTTTCTAGTGAGGTTTATTTTATTTTATACACCTGTGCACTGGCGGAACTACCGCGGTTGCAGGGGTCGCAGCTGCGACCGGGCCCATCATTCCAGGGGGCCTGGTCACCCTGTCGACCCCTGCGACCAGGGTGCTGCTAGCATTTTGGTGTGGCCCCGAACGCGCGGAAAAACTGCCGGGCCGCATTGAAGGAGCCCATCGGGTGGCCCCAAGATTATGGGTCACCTGATGGCAATGGATTTCCTGGGGCCCGATCAGCGCGGTGGTGCCTTAAGAGCGCGACTGGGCCCCAGTGATAAAGTCAGAGCTGGGAGGAAGCAGTCACTTCCTCCCAGCCAACAGAGCGCTGCGCAGGAGGAGAGGAGGGAGTCAGAGCTCTGACTCCCATAAGCATGAGGCAGCCACTGGACGCCAGGTATGTCATTAAATTTAATTTTTTTTTAACAGTTTGTGTGTGTGTGATAAAGAATGTATGTATCAGTATATCTGTGTGTGTGTGAGAGTCTGTCTGTATGTGTGTGTGTTTGTATGCATGTATGCATCTGTGTGTGTCTGTATCTATGCGTGTGCGTGTATGTCTGTATGGGTCTCTGTGTGTATGTGTGTGAGTTTGTATGTATGTGTCTGTGTGCATGTGTGTCTGTATGTCTGCATGTGTTTGGAGGGGGAGGGGGGGGATGTATGAGGTGGGGGCCCAGGGCAATTTTTGACCGGGGCACTGTGGTTTCTAGTTACGCTTCTGCACCTGTGTATATCTTCTTCTTCTTGCCGATGACTAGACATACTAAAAGGACTGGATTTTCTACTTCTCAATAAATATACTTCAAATTGGCAATGTTTAACAGGTATAAGTGTGCTTGTCAGGCAGTATTCAAATGTGTCCTGTTGGACGTTTCTTAGAACCAATTTTAAAACTGTCTCTGACTCATCCACATTGAAGCTTTGTCCTTGCGACAGACAGCATGTCGCCACCACAACACTGAGAAGAAAATGTAGATTCTTTTCCTCCTACTAACAAAACAAGAAATTTCCTATAAATCACATTTCCGTGTGATCCCAGCACAATTATCATTGAGGTCACCACAAATTTACTGTCATTACATTTTATATTGCGTCTGAGAGGCTGCAGTGCATTGTAGAAGTGTGTGATTACTACAGTTGAAATGTGTGTGTAGAGAGAGAGAGAGAGAGAGATACAGAGAGAGAGAGAATTGCTGAGTATAGATCTGTAGGAGTGGGCCATCTCTCACATATATATATATATATATATATATATATATTCCATCTCCCCACTGACCATCATATTCATAGCAATGGCTAATTAGAAATCCCTACCTCTCCCACTCTGTAGTGAAACGACCGGTGCTGCAACCAGTATTGCTGTTAAGGTAACCCCATTGAGTGGCCTTCACATTTAGGGCACCCAATGAGGATCTATGATGAGGCGACTAGTCGGGCATTGTGACCCTGTAACAACACATCTGAGTAACAGATAAAGAAACACAAGAGGAAGAATGTGGCAAATCTAGCCACTTATAGATCTAAACTGTATCTTTAAACCAAACTGTATATTTCTTCTGCTATTCTCTGTATCTTGCAATGTATGCAGCATTTGTGTGTTACAGCACACGAATACCGCTAATGTTAAGCCTGGTTATCCACGAACAGTGAATCACTGCACTGTTCGTGGAATAAGCAAAGTACCGAAAGGGAGACCACCCATAGAAGGTCGTGTGTCTCCAATTAGGTACTTTGCAACATTGTATCTATGTTAATTGCGGTTTGTTGCGGGTGGCCGCCATTCGTGTACAGAACACGAGGCGGCCATCTTTGTTTGCGGAAAGCCAGCGGGGTTTTGTTGTCAAGTGCCTGGAACTAAAACAGTAAAATATATTACAACGACGATATCGTCAGTGACAGTGACATTTTTTGCATTTTTCACACACAAATGGCACTTACACTGACGATATAATTGTTGTGATACATTTTACTGTTTTGAAACACTAATATTTGTGTTCAGCGAAGTCTCCTGAGTATAACAGTACCCCTCATGTAAAGGTTTTTTATGGTGTTTTCAAAAGTTACAGAGTCAAATATAAGGTTTGAGTTTCAGTTTTTTCACATTAAAATTCGCCAGGTTGCGTTTGAGACCGTATGGTAGCCCAGGAATTAAAATTATCCCCATGATAGCATACCATTTGCAATAGTAGACAACCAAGGGTATTACAAATAGGGTATGTTCAGTTTTTTTAGTAGCCACTTGGTCACAAACACTGGCCAAAATTTGCGTTCAAATTAGTTTTTTGCATTTTCAAATATTAACACTAACTTTGGCCAGTGTTTGTGACCAAGTGGCTACTAAAAAAGACTGGACATACTCCATTTGCAATACCTTGGGTTGTCTACTTTTGCAAATGGTATGCCATCATGGGGGTAATTCTTATTCCTGGGCTACCATATGGTCTCAAAGGCAACGTAACCAATCTGGCGAATTTCAATGTGAAAAAACTGAAATATGTAACACGCTATATTTGACCCTGTAACTTCCCAAAACACCATAAAACCTGTACATAGGGGGTACTGTTTTACACGTGAGACATCGCTGAATACAAATATGTGTATTGTATTGCAGTAAAAGCAAACAGTATTTTGACATTCACAGTTAAAATGTCACGCAGAACTAAAAAATTTTTTTAAAAAGTCTTATTTTCTCCCATTTTTTTATATTTTATTCATATTAAATTATGTTCCATACCTAAATATTTGATGTTAAATGAAAGCCCTGTTTCCCCTGAATAAAATGATATATAATAAGGGGGTGCATTTAATATGAAAGAGGTGAATTACGGTTGGACAGACATATAGCGCAAATTCCAGGTTTTGTTTACATTTTTTTTGGATCACAACTTGTACATTTGGCTGCGGTCTTAAGGAGTTAACTAACTGTCTAGCATTAATATTATGTTGGTTATGGATTTTAATGTGAAAACTGTGTTCCTCTGTACCAAGGGATAATCCCATTAGCAATGCATTCTGGGATAATTATCTCCTTGGTACAGCAATGTATGATGGGTATTATGTGTGTAAAACCCAGTCCCCCATGTAGTCCCCTACTGGACAAACCCTGTATTGTGACTTGGGAAACCCCGTACATTTGTAACCACATAAATACCGTGCCAGTAATTAAAAACCTCAGTTGACCTCCAAGCTATGCGTCGTCTAGTTCTTGGGAGGAAGGGATTGTAACTACGCTACCTGCAGTTTGCCTGTTTTGTACCTGCTTCATCCTGTCTACCAGCGGAGATACCGTGGATAATACTACTACTCCGCTACAAAGAACAACATGTCAGAGGGGAGGAGGGATTGATGAATAAGATGCCGGTGTCAGAATCAGCTAGAAAAAGTAGTGCTTTGATAGTGGAAGGAGAGAGAGCTGGGGTATGGGAGCGAGAAAACTGAGGAGGGCAATTGTAATTAAAAAAGCATCCCCCAGGAACATAGTAGACTATACTTAAAAGGTGTGTTTTCAGTGACTTTTTAAAGATTGGGGCTATGGGAGAGTGTGATGGCAAGGGGAATTCCATAGGAATAGGGCAGCCCTTGAATATTCCTGCAGATGAGAGGTAGCACTGTGGGAATGCACAGGTGACAGGAGAATGTCCTCTAAGAGTGGAGGGCAAGAGAAGGGGTGTATTTATTGAGTAACGAGGAGATATAGTGAGGAGTGGAATTATTAGGGTTTCTGTAGGTTAGTGTTAGCAGTTAGAATTGGATCCTGAAGGTTACAGGAAACCAATGTAATACATGGTTAAGGGGTACGGTCATTCAGGAAGATGAGCCTGGCGGCAGCATTCATTACAGACTAGAGAGGGCCAGTGAGGGTATTTAAAAGGCTGATGAGTAGTGAGCTGCAATAGTCAAGTCGGGAAATAATGAGTAAATGAACAAGTGCCTTAGTTGTATCTTGAGTTAGAAAAAGGCAAATTAAGGCAACAATTTTAAGGTGGGAGTTACAGGATTTGGAGATGAATGGATGTGAGGAGAAAAGGAAAGACCAGAGTCAAAAGTAACTCCAAGGCAGCAGACTTGAAGGGTTGGAGTAATAGGTGTCCCACTGGCGTGCAGGGGATAGATGATTTGGACTAGTTAAGGGCTACGGGAGGGATGGGGAGGATTGCGAGGGATTGCCCCCTCCTTTATTAGTTTTTCATGTATAAATAAAGAAATGTGTGCTTCTGGTTTTTAATCCAGATCCAGGTCAATACACAAAAGAATTTACAAAAAAACTTAGAAAACAAAATCTCTAACAGAAAACTTACAATAAACGACATATATCGTACTATGGATTATGTCTGGTTCTATTAGGTGCACTAGAGACAAATATTGATAAATGATGTGATAATCTATAGACCTCTATTCACTGCCCAGTGACCGTGGCACACAGGGGGTTAAACTACACAGCATGTGCCAGGCATTCAACACTGTAAATCTCAATACATAATCAATATGTTTTATACTACAGGGCCGTTGAATGCTTCAATCTGATTGGTTGACGAACGTTCTAAGGTGTGCATTATTTTCAGGGAGACGCACGGCTAAAGTAGTTCCAGACAGGTCTTGACCGCATTACAGTTGCGTAAGAAATTAGTCCTACACACAAGACAAAAACTTGACAAACATCTTGAAATACATTATCTGAACAATGTTTCGAGGTGTGGTAACTGTAGTATAAGTGGAATAATTGACTCCAGGCCGTTAAATTATTAGAAAAAAATAATGCACACCCGAGGTGTAACGGCCACTCCACTTTGCGTTGTGACCGCATTACCACCTCGGGTGTGCATTATTTTTCTAATAATTCAACGGCCTGTCAGTTATTCCTTACGCAACCATTCATTCTATACTGTCTAACTGTATCCATTCTATATATTTTATTTCTATCTGTATCCATTCTATATGTTCTATTTCTATCTAACTGTGTCTATTCTATGTTCTATTTCTATCTGTATCCATTCTATATGTTCTATTTCTATCTGTATCCGTTCTATATGTTCCCTTTCTATCTGTATGCATTATATATGTTCCCTATGTATCTGTATCCTTTCTATATGTTCCCTTTCTATCTGTATCCGTTCTATATGTTCCCTATTTATCTGTATCCGTTCTATATGTTCCCTATTTATCTGTATCCGTTCTATATGTTCCCTATTTATCTGTATCCGTTCTATATGTTCCCTTTCTATCTGTATCCGTTTTATATGTTCCCTTTCTATCTGTATCCGTTCTATATGTTCCCTTTCTATCTGTATCCGTTCTATATGTTCCCTTTCTATCTGTATCCGTTCTATATGTTCCCTATTTATCTGTATCCGTTCTATATGTTCCCTTTCTATCTGTATCCGTTCTATATGTTCCCTTTCTATCTGTATCCGTTCTATATGTTCCCTTTCTATCTGTATCCGTTCTATATGTTCCCTTTCTATCTGTATCCGTTCTATATGTTCCCTTTCTATCTGTATCCATTCTATATGTTCCCTTTCTATCTCTATCCGTTCTATATGTTCCCTTTCTATCTCTATCCGTTCTATATGTTCCCTTTCTATCTGTATCCATTCTATTTGTTCCCTTTCTATCTCTATCCGTTCTATTTGTTCCCTTTCTATCTCTATCCGTTCTATATGTTCCCTTTCTATCTCTATCCGTTCTATATGTTCCCTATTTATCTCTATCCGTTCTATATGTTCCCTATTTATCTCTATCCGTTCTATACGTTCCATTTCTATCCCCAGTCGGTAGATTACCCGCAGATATCTAGCTATACAGAGCCTTGTCCCAGTGGGCTCCCCGGTGCCTGGAAGAGCTGCGGTCGGTGAGGCTCGGACCCTCCCTGGGCTGTTTCCAGGAAGCCTGGCTCCCCCAGCGCCGGTCACATGAAAGGCGAGCGGATCGATGAGCCGGCGGGGGAGGCTCCGAGCGCTGAGCCGTCTGGAGCTGTCGGCCGGGAGGATAGAGGCGGCTCTGGGGCTCCCGGCAGTGTGTGGTGGGGCGGCTTCAGGGGGGAGCGTGAGGGACGGCGAACCAGAGGGCACCTTGAAACTGTCACAGAAATACAGTGTGCTATACAGAGTGCTGGGTACAGTGTGTTATACAGAGAGCTGGGTACAGTGTGTTATACAGAGTGCTGGGTACAGTGTGTTATACAGAGAGCTGGGTACAGTGTGTTATACAGAGAGCTGGATACAGTGTGTTATACAGAGAGCTAGGTACAGTGTGTTATACAGAGAGCTGGATACAGTGTGTTATACAGAGAGCTGGATACAGTGTGTTATACAGAGTGCTGGGTACAGTGTGTTATACAGAGTGCTGGGTACAGTGTGTTATACAGATAGCTAAATACAGAGTGTTATACAGAGAGCTGGATACAGTGTGTTATACAGAGTGCTGGGTACAGTGTGTTATACAGAGAGCTGGATATAGTGTGTTATACAGAGAGCTGGTTACAGTGTGTTATACATAGAGCTGGGTACAGTGTGTTATACAGAGAGCTGAGTACAGTGTGTTATACAGAGAGCTGGATACAGTGTGTTATACAGAGAGCTGGGTACAGTGTGTTATACAGATAGCTAGATACAGAGTGTTATACAGAGAGCTAGATACAGTGTGTTATACAGAGAGCTGGGTACAGTGTGTTATACAGAGAGCTGGGTACAGTGTGCTATCCACAGAGCTGGATACAGTGTGTGATACAGAGCGCTAGATACAGTGTGTTATACAGAGAGCTAGATACAGTGTGTTATACAGAGAGCTGGATACAGTTTGTTATACAGAGAGCTGGATACAGTGTGTTATACAGAGAGCTGGATACAGTGTGTGATACAGAGAGCTGAATATAGTGTGTGATACAGAGAGCTGGATACAGTGTGTTATACAGAGAGCTAGATACAGAATGTTATACAGAGAGCTAGATACAGAATGTTATACAGAGAGCTAGATACAGAATGTTATACAGAGAGCTAGATACAGTGTGCTATACAGAGAGCTGGGTACAGTGTGTTATACAGAGAGCTGGGTACAGTGTGTTATACAGAGAGCTGGGTACAGTGTGTTATACAGAGAGCTGGGTACAGTGTGTTATACAGAGAGCTGGGTACAGTGTGTTATACAGAGAGCTGAATACAGTGTGCTATACAGAGAGCTGGGTACAGAATGTTATACAGAGAGCTAGATACAGTGTGCTATGCAGAGTGCTGGGTACAGTGTGCTATACAGAGAGCTGGGTACAGTGTGTTATACAGAGAGCCGGGTACAGTGTGTTATACAGAGAGCTGGGTACAGTGTGTTATACAGAGAGCTGGGTACAGTGTGTTATACAGAGAGCTGGGTACAGTGTATTATACAGAGAGCTGGATACAGTGTGTTATACAGAGAGCTGGATACAGAGAGCTAGATACAGTGTGAGTTACAGTGTGTTATACAGAGAGCTGGGTACAGTGTGTTATACAGAGAGCTGGATACAGTGTGTTATACAAAGAGCTAGATACAGTGTGTAAATCAGAGAGGTGGATACAGTGTGGTATACAGAGTGCTGGATACAGTGTGTTATACAGAGAGCTAGATACAGTGTGTTATACAGAGAGCTAGATACAGTGTATTATACAGAGAGCACAGGGCTGGATATAGTTTACTATACAGAGCATAGGGCTGGATACAGTGTATTATACAGAGAGCACAGGGCTGGATACAGTGTTTTGTACAGAGAGCAAAGGGTTGGATACAGTGTGTTACACAGAAAGCATAGGGCTGGATACAGTGTGTTATACAGAGAGCATAGGGCTGGATACAGTGTATTGTACAGAGAGCACGAGGCTGGATACAGTGTATTATACAGAGAGCTGGATCCAACATATTTTACAGAGAGCGCAGAGCTGAATAGAGTGTATTATACAGAGAGCACAGGGCTGGATACAGTGTATTATACAGAGAGCACAGGGCTGGATACAGTGTATTATACAGAGAGCACAGGGCTGGATACAGTGTGTTATACAGAGAGCACAGGGCTGGATACAGTGTATTATACAGAGAGCACAGGGCTGGATACAGTGTTTTGTACAGAGAGCAAAGGGTTGGATACAGTGTGTTACACAGAGAGCATAGGGCTGGATACAGTGTATTGTACAGAGAGCACGAGGCTGGATACAGTGTATTATACAGAGAGCTGGATCCAACATATTATACAGAGAGCGCAGAGCTGAATAGAGTGTATTATACAGAGAGCACAGGGCTGGATACAGTGTATTATACAGAGAGCACAGGGCTGGATACAGTGTATTATACAGAGAGCACAGGGCTGGATACAGTGTGTTATACAGAGAGCATAGGGCTGGATACAGTGTATTGTACAGAGAGCACGAGGCTGGATACAGTGTATTATACAGAGAGCTGGATCCAACATATTATACAGAGAGCGCAGAGCTGAATAGAGTGTATTATACAGAGAGCACAGGGCTGGATACAGTGTATTATACAGAGAGCACAGGGCTGGATACAGTGTATTATACAGAGAGCACAGGGCTGGATACAGTGTTTTGTACAGAGAGCATAGGGCTGGATACAGTGTATTGTACAGAGAGCACGAGGCTGGATACAGTGTATTATACAGAGAGCTGGATCCAACATATTATACAGAGAGCGCAGAGCTGAATAGAGTGTATAATACAGAGAGCACAGGGCTGGATACAGTGTATTATACAGAGAGCACAGGGCTGGATACAGTGTATTATACAGAGAGCACAGGGCTGGATACAGTGTATTATACAGAGAGCACAGGGCTGGATACAGTTTACTATACAGAGCACAGGGCTGGATACAGTGTATTATACAGAGAGCACAGAGCTGGATACAGTGTGTTATACAGAGAGCATAGGGCTGGATACAGTGTATTGTACTGTGTGTTTTACAATGACAACAGAGGTCAGTGACAGTCAGCCATAGAGGATTTGATGTTTGCAGTTTGGTTTTTAGTTTATTACTATATCAATGCATAGATTTGGGTATATGAGCATACGTGGACTACGCTTTCGTGATTGCGGTATGTGAGCAGTTAATGGTCATTGGCTTGACACCAATATTAGAGGATACATTAGTGGGCAAATCAGGCCTTCTTTACAACTATGTGCATGAGGACAGGGTGGTCAACGGTACAGAGAAGACACACACACAGGGTTATTGTTATTATTTAATTTTATTTTGTTTAATAGCAAACTGAAATCTGAATAATTGTCAAACTGAGTTAAAGTCGCAACTTGGCTATTTTCGCCCAGAATTTGTGTATTTTCTTTCCAGTTCACTGCAAACACACATGTATCCTTCTCCTCGAAATTCCTAGCTGCCCGAGTCTCACATACTGCAACATTCTCCCAGTACTTGTACTATATCAGAACTTCCAGTGGCGGGCTGCTGAAGCGATTGTGTCCTGCTCCAGACCCCCTGAAAGATGCACTTTCACATATTTTGCACAGACCTTCCTGGTAACATGTGCACTTATTGGTGGTGCCAGAAGGGACCACTCCCAGTCAAAGGGCCATTCAGCGGAGCTAATGGAATCTCTATAAAGTAGTTTTAGCTCCACAGGAGGAGGTAGGTGACGCCCAGCTGACACTAATGCCTCGTTTCCACTGAGCGGATCGGTTCGGGTTGGTACAGTTTGGAAGGTTTAGAATGGACCAGCCCATTCTGGTGAGCGTTTCCACTGCAAGTCAGACCTTCAGGGCCATGCAGGGTTTAGAAAAAATGCTCTTCCTGTCCACCAATCAATGGATTGTATAGTAGTTCCGCCCTAACCGAACCGTTCCATTTTCTATGGCCCTACATCTGAAGCAGGACCCTGAATGGATTGGTACGGTTCGCTTGTATGGACCACTTTCATAATGGAAACACCCAAAATAGCGAACCGTACCGAACTGAACCGAACCGATCCGCTCAGTGGAAACGAGGCATAAGTTGTGAAACTGTTCGCAAACGGTTTGACTATCAACCGTGCCAGGAAATGTTAAGCACCATAACCACTACAGTGCTGGGTAGTGGTTATGATGCTTGGAATGTTTCTTTAAAATGGTATTATACATGAGACGTGGACTTCAGGGAAAGGCAAGCAACATTTTGTCTGGTGGCAAGTAGTAACAAATGGTCTTTCTTGCCCACAACATTCAAAGATCTCAATTGTTTATTGTTCTGCTCATGTGGTACATGCAACATATATGAGAGAGGTTGCTGTTTTTGCAAGGTGTGCCACCATATACCCCTGCAACCTCCATCAGTATAATCTACACTGTATGAAAGAAAATTCTCAGAAATCTGTTCATACCAAAGAGACATAAGCTCTGTATTCTAGTGGACCTCTCCAGGCCTGAGGAAGATTGAAAGCAGAGGCCACCAGCCCATGCATACATCTACAATGTTCTGGGCTAGCCACTACCCAGACCAGCATAACAGAGAGCTTGGATTTACTTTGAAAGGTTCCAAATGACTGCAAACCCACTATGAATACAGATATCTGCAGAGAATTGCCCTTTTTTTCCAGGCCCGAGAACAGAGACTTGGCAAAGCCAACATAAAATACCGAAGCCTTCCAGGCTGCCTCCACCAAGCTCTCCAGCACATTGCTCACAGAAACAAGCATAGGCCAAAACAGACAAATGGACTGCTCTACAATGGCATAATGTACAAATGTGATTACTGTCTGGTGTGTTGTACTATACCTGACTTATCTCCTTTATATTGGGCCCAAGTTGTTTTACATGCTGAACCCTCCTTATATACAACATTACTACCATGTATGACCACGCATAATGCAGTTCAGCATGCTTTATATGTGTTTGAAGTTGAAACCTCACAAACACAAATTTGTTAAATATAGGGGGAGAAATAAATATAGTGTTAAAAAAATATGAAAAGTGACAGTTCCCCATTCATATAATAAATCAGAATGGTTTATTTCTGACAGTTCCATAAAGACAAGCATTTTGAGCACTATCATTATGTTAATAGCCTTTATTTATAACACAAAAACGGACAAATTCTTTAAACGAGAGTAGCTGATATACATAGAGATTTATTCTCCAAATTTGCATATTAAATAGGCTTCCGAGGTGCCTTTAATGTGCTAGATGTAATCTTTTTAAACGTATTGGGATGCATTTAAAAGACTCCATTATGAGAAAACTACATACTCAAAGGCTATTTAGATTTTAGGTAGGTGTAATGCATTATTATAAAACATGAAAAAAAAATGGAATTGTAATATAGAAACAATGCAATTAACACCTACCACCACATGTACACTACAACACACAAACATCTAACATAATATATTTTAACTGCATTAAAAAAAAAAAAAAAGGAATTAGCCTTCAAAACCAAAGATAAAGCCTTATCTTTGATAGTGCCACTAACAACCAGGCAAGCAATATGTATTTTATATATAAAAAGTATAAGCTAGAAATAACGTTTTGTTAGCTAGCACACTGTGTGAATCTTTTATATGTGACAATGTTTATTTTGTGTTCAGAGAGGTTATATTTCAATTATATTGCATCCAAAGAGGATTTGAACTATTTGTTTTGAGTCTATACTAAAGGTAAACGTGACTTTCCAACTGTAATGTGTGTATAGCTATGGGTGATGTGTGTGGCTGCATGTGGGTATCACTTAGTGGTATGTGTAGCAGTGTGTGTAGCTGTCAGCTGTGAGTGATAAGCTTGGACTGCTGTGAGTGTTGTGTGTTATATGTAGGAAATACATGTGGGAAGTAGTGACATTTCCATATAGTACAAGGTGTAAAGGGAGATTCAAGTTAGTTGCTCTGCAGACCAATATAGCTGGGGGCAGAGTTTAGACGCATTAGTGAGGGTTTAACCCCTTAAGGACCAAACTTCTGGAATAAAAGGGAATCATGACATGTCACACATGTCATGTGTCCTTAAGGGGTTAAAGGCAGCAGTCAGGGATAGAGGCTGCAGTTAGGGGAAAGGGGCTATAGTGATAACTCGGGCAGTAGTGTGGGGGCCTGTGGGCTGTAGTGATGACTGGGGCAGTAGTGGGGGCCTGTAGTGGGTGTTAGGGGCTGTAGCATATGTTAGAAGCAGTAGTGGAACTTTAGAGTCTGCAGTTGGCGTTTAGGCATCTTAAAAGCATTACAGACACCCGGGCAAAGCAATGCATTGGGGCCCTGCCTACACAACCACTCACAGGAATAAAAATTAAGCTTATATTTATTGGTACCTCCAACAAATGCAATGCATATATACACAATACACACACACAGACTGCTGAACACACACCGCAAAACACATAGACAAACTGCTGAATACACATACACACGGATATACATACATACATACACTCAGGTACACACTGACATGCTGTTCATGCTTTTAGCCACCCTCCGGTTTCTTACTTTTTAAGTGCAGTAGAGTGGCCTTTGCTGGCTGGTGCTGTTGTGAGTCAGAGTCTGGCTCTCCCCTTTAATCTGCCTTCTCTGTGCCTCCTCCTTCCCGCGCGGGTTTTAGCTGGGAGGAAGTGACTGACTGACGCTCGTTCACTCGCTCCCTCCCTGCCTCCCAGCACTGCCGTGATCAATTGCCCCCATTTATTACTTTGCCCTGGAACAGAATCTGTTTTACCTTCACACGTTTCTCCTGCCATGGTTATTCTTCTAAAGTGCATACTGCCTGAAATTCAAAGGGAATTCAATGTGAATTTCAAACTTTTGGCCCAAACATCCAAAACTTTGATTTTGGAAATGTTTCCAATTTGGCTATTTTTTTCCTCCAAGAATTTAGAATTCCCAACATCATATGGAGGGGGAAAAAACTACTTACCTCTGATGCATTTTCTGTAGGGATCTTATTGTCTTTAAATTTTAACATACTTTATCGTTTTTATAAAAACTAATTATGTAATGTAAAGCAAAGGACCACCTGTCATGGTTGAATATATTAATTACCGGTTATGTATTAAATTTATATATGTGTATACAATATACAAACTATATATATATATATTGTGTATATTGTATTTTTGTAATATTGTATCCTATTGTAACAATGCAATGTTTTGTGGACCCATGACATGCTTGAAAACGAGATAAATCTCAATGTATTTATCCTGGTAAAATATTATATAAATAAATACATTTACATAAATGACCGTCAACTATCTACCACCTCACATAAAATCTCCGTGAGACAACACAGTGTTAATCAGAAATGGAGTGGAATGATTTCATAAAACATGACACCAATGGGATTTGTGGCTTCATTTAGCTGTTGGCATACAAACATGCAGGCCATACTATTTTTATGAAAATCTAATCGTGTTCCCATAACTGAATGGATGCTTAAAGGACCACTCTAGTGCCAGGAAAACATACTCGTTTTCCTGGCACTAGAGTACCCTGAGGGTGCCCCCACCCTCAGGGACCCCCTCCCGCCGGGCTCTGGAGAGAGGAAGGGGTTAAACTTACCTCTTTTTCCAGCGCCGGGCGGGGAGCTTTCCTCCTCCTCTCCATCTTGATCGCGACGTCATCGGCTGAATGCGCATGCGCGGCAGGAGCCGCGCTCGCATTCAGCCGGTCGCATAGGAAAGCATTTACAATGCTTTCCTATGGACGCTTGCGTGCTCTCACTGTGATTTTCACAGTGAGAATCACGCAAGCGCCTCTAGCGGCTGTCAATGAGACAGCCACTAGAGGATTTGGAGGCTGGATTAACCCTTATTATAAATATAGCAGTTTCTCTGAAACTGCTATGTTTATAAAAAAAAGGGTTAATCCTAGAGGTACCTGGCACCCAGACCACTTCATTAAGCTGAAGTCGTCTGGGTGCCTAGAGTGGTCCTTTAATAACAATACGGACATGCCTGCACCATCTGACTTGGCTTTTCACAGACCAATGGATTACCCCAATGCCAGCAGACTACCTGATACTACAGGCTAAACACAGCTAAATCCAAGGAGCTCCATTCAGGCACATGCTGATAACAGAGATGGACTGGGTTGAGCATAAATCAAGGCCAGTTAAAGGGACACTATAGGCACCCAGACCATTTCATCTCAATAAATTGATCTGAGTACCATTTCTCTGTTTTAACCCTGCAATGTTTACATTCCATGATTTAAATGCCTCTGGTAGCCATCAGAGGCGCTTCCATCTAAATGGCCGAGAGACCATCTGATTGGCGCAGAGCAGCTTTTTGCCGTGCACACGTGCTCGCCTCCCAATGCTATTCTATGGGAAACCATTACAGGTAGGACTGCAGTGCTATAGTGTTCCTTTAACGAAGAGTGTTTCAAAGGACAGGCAACCCTTACATATGAACATATATATTCCATATTTACACATTGTTTTATTTCTACAACGTATGGTTTATTATATTAATGTGTGTAGTAGTCAATATGTATGTTGGAACTCAAGCCTGGGCATACAGGAAGAGGCTCGCGCTGCTCTTTGGTGAACCAAACCAACAGAAGGTGTCACTGTTCCAATTAGTATTTGGTGGATGGATCTTCTAGCCTTTAATAAACTCTATAAAACCTAGTATTACTCTCAAGACTTAGGAGTATGTGGTTTTCAAGTCAAATTGTCTTCTCAATTGAGTCTGTTCTTCTTCTGTTGGCCTTCCTACCCTTAAAAGGCTGAGTGGGTATGTTTATTAAACCTGTTTTAAGGTCATAACCTTCATTTAGACTTCATGGACTGGGTCACACATGTTTCAAAAGATACAAATAGAATGTATTGGTAACAATGTATACCCTATCAGAAGACATGGAGGGTATAAGAAAGATAGGTTTGCTCCTTCCAGACTTTCAATGAACCATCACATTTTAGATTTTGATCCGATTCACAGAAACATATAGTAGAATACATGCAGTTTCCCAAAATTATGGCAATTGAACATGGGATTTCTGTGTCAGGTGGAAGTTTTGAGGGAGACTTATAAAAGTACTGATTTCTCTTGAAATTGTCACTTTAAATAATAAGCCTGTGAGGGAGGCATGGCTAGCTGGGTAATTGAAAAAAATGAGTAGGCGAGGAGCTCCGGCTGGACATATTGATTATCGGATTTGATTAATTATATTTGATTCTGAACTCCCCAGCAGAGAGATGGGGTGCAAACATAAGAAAATAACCCACTCAGAAACATCCAAACTGCCAGATATTAGATGTTCATTTGACAGGCCAGAACAGCCAGTACAGACTAAGATGGAACTGTGAAGCCACAGAGTTCTCGTGACGAGGCATCTCCGCATGCACATAGACCTACAATCTTTAGGTCCACTAGCAAAATGTACAGGAGAGTGGATTCAGACTCTGATGACTCACCATCCACTAAGGGTTACATTAAAAAACTACTGCTCGATCTACAGGAGGTCAGTCCATCATAGCAGCATTTCATATCAGGGAATTCCTGGCCGCTCCTGTGGATGCACCCATAGACATTATTGCTGTCACCCAGAACATTTCTGTAAAAGCGTTTGTCCTGGCCCATTCAAGAAATATATTTACCAGCATTGTCGACAAGTCCCAAAAGAAATTCTATGATGACATGCTCTTTTCCATACTGCTTGAGAGGAGAAGATTCATGCTGGTCACCAGGCAGCTACGGGATGGCTTTGGGAGCGTCGGGCACTATAGTGGTGTCACATGGAGACGCAGTTCATTCGCTGTTGGCGACAGAGGACCCCACAGAGTTTCTGCATGCACTTGGGCTACCACAGCCCTTATTTCCTGCACAAAAGGACCTCGACCACTGACAATACTAACTGGTAGCACCTGTGGAACCCTCCATAGGACTGTTCATCCATGGGATTGTTAGACACACAGTTACCTGCTCTGCATTATCGAGATCCCTGAAAGACCTGGGCCCACAACAGACCTTGAATTTCTTATTACGTCTTTTTTAAATGTTTTTTCCTATTTTTATGTAGTTCACTGACAATGACTTTCCTATTGGTAACTTAGAGACTTGTTCATCATGACCGATGTTTCAGCTTAGCAGCCATACCTGAGAAGAGGGAAATAAGTGGGGGTATGGTATGGATAAGTGAATGAGCGGAGGAGTAAGGGCGAGAGTCGATGCCTGGGCTTTGGATTGTACAGCCGTCGAGGGTTGCAGACATATTTTGTTAGAGATTTCTTATTAACCATTTCCTTTCCACATTTGTGGGGCAAATGCAGTAACAGCGCTTACTGATTATGCTAGGCTGTTTAGGATATATGATGTGGATGCAATGAAGTAAGGAATGTGTTGGAGAGCGGCGTGATTGTACATGTGAGTCATGGATGAATGAGAGCGAATATGTTGAGTCCAGGTGAGTGAGGTGAGATATCTGACAATGCGAGATGACAAAATGAGTGTGATAGAGGGTGACCCCAAATGTGTGATGGAGGCAGCGGGGCGGAAGAGAGTGATTGCGGGGATGTGAAGAAAGAAGTACGAATGGTACAGGAGTTTTATTGCCCGGTCTTAATACCTTCTTATACTACTGATGGAATTTATGACAATGTCTATTGCCTAAATACATGGTTACGTTGACATCGCTGATTCCATTGTTATATTGCTAAATTCAAAATAAAGAATAAAAAATAATAATTATCATGCAGAGTTATACAGTTAACCTTCAAAGTACAACAGCAAGCTGAAGCTCTCCATGAGACTGCAATGTCCCTTTAAGAATAGGTGAGTCTGCCTAAGCAGCTAAAGTTGTACTAGCTCCAAACGGTAGCCTGTGACGGCAGCAGCTTGTTGTTTTACCAGGAAGGTACCTCCTTTTGCAATTTTCCAGGTCCCCATGTATTTCGATTCCTGTACAGACTGCCTGGCCAAGTCCATAGGCTCGACCGGATATTGATTGTGAGGGTAAGTCACTACTTCTAATCTAGATTGAAGATTTACACACTTGATAATATCATGATAAACTTCACAGATTATCAGCTCATCTTTGAAATCTCAGGTTCTGATTTGCTGATTCCAAAACTTACGATGGAACTTTTTTTTTAGGATTTCCATTACAAAATTCCTAATTAAACCACAGCCCTGATTTTAGTACTGTCTTCTACTCTTGCGTAAGAAACAAAGGTCAAACATTTTGTATCAGTAACACGATGCTATGATGTCACTTTTTTTTTTTTTTTTGCTCTCTTGGCCCAAACACCAGCGAAAGTAGAAAATAATATTTCCTGCTGAGATTGTACAATAGAATGTTTACTGAAACAGAAAATCTACACCCATTCATTCATTGAGGCCCTTGAACCAGAAGATGACTCTATACAGTTTTCAAGGGATTTTGGCAGACGGCTAGAAATGCATTTAGCACATATACTGTATATCCAGTAAAGACAACGAACCGTTAATTGAGGCTCTTACTGGCTGCATGACTTCGGTTTGGGAAATGTCAGATTATTAGTTTATACAACACACAGGAAGCAAAATTTATTTTATCCCTGCTACTGCTTCCTAAGGAGTTATGTCGCTAGAAGCCAAAACTCTGACAGATTTAAGTTCTACAATAAAGCAATTCCCAGGTTGAGTGTGGAATTCCAGGTCATGCGTGAAACAGTCAGTCTGAGGATGGAAGGAGTGCAGCCTATGGGAATCAGATGTACCAGGCTTGCTGGCTCTTCTGTTCTGCTCTGTTTTGTATCACTCCTACACCTCTCTCTATTTTACAGCACCACTGAAGTGTTTAATCCACACCTTACCTACTTTTCAAAACTTTTTTTTTTTTTTTTTTAAAGGAGAAGGTATAAAATAAGGTCAATGATTAAAAGAAATTACATTAGTGTATATTGTAAATAAACAAAGCAACCCTTCTCTACTCCTATTACGACAGTAATCTCTCTTGATCACTGGTTATTTTCACAGTTATTTGGATGGATACACAGAGGAATGAAGCGAGAGATGATATCGAAAAGGCACAATATTTTTTACAATTCACTATGTCATCATATTTTTTTTTTTTTAATTCTTTATTTTGGTTGTGCACGGATTGAACAAACAGCCGGCGTGTGCCACAACAGCGACATCCGGTAGATTAGGTTAACATAGGTAATACAGGTTATGGCATTTGTTAGACAGGCACATTTTTATAATATTTGTATGATCTCTAGAATTACAGGCTATGCGACAACAGTATTGTGTAATGAGCGTGTAAAGTTGGGCATTCGTGTGGCATATTTAAGTGCTCGTGTGTTCATAGTATATGTGAGTTGCATAATGAAAATCATAAGGTAGCCAAGCTTTTAACGCATGGTAAAAGGAGAAACATAAAACATAAAAGCAGCACCAAATCAAGGAGTTAGTGCTTCAATGCTAAGCTTACCACCCCATGTGAGCCCTGTGTCATTCAGGCGAGAATTATGTGCAGCTCTAAGGAGCAGCTCTAGCATTTATGGTTAGCCTGTGGAGCATCCCCCCCAATTGAGTCCCATGTCAGCCAGGAGAGTATTCTATGCTGTATTAATGAATGAGGGTGCCTCCATAGTGGATGGGAGTTTATGAACAGTCCCATTATGGGTCGTCTTCAAGGATCTAGGATCCAATCTATATTCCATTCCAGCTAACCGCAGCTGGAATGTGACAAAATTTAGAGACTGGCTCCACTAAGGTGTAGATCTTGTGAGGTCTTGTTAGAAAGTTAGTTGGAATTCCTCAAAGGAGTATGGCATCTTGCCTCAAAGTGCTATTATTATTGTATGGCAGAATAACATCCCACATAGTAGTGGATGGTGTCCTGGGTGGTCTAGGCCCATTGAACGCAAGTTTCCTAATGTGGTAACTCTTCGACCAAAAAAAAATTCAGGTTTTGCCCCTGATTTTAATGTGGTTGTGCTTATATTGATCTTCCATAGTGGTCATTTCCACGGTTAGTACCTGATGGGTGGATTAAAGTTGTTGGAGAGTGTCCTTCATATTAGGCAAGCCATTTTGAAGGTCCTGTATATCTTAGTGAGGCCGAGGCCTCCAGGCTATCCACGGTAGCACTCTTGGTCTGCTTTTGGCGCTGAAGAAGAGTCACGATATCCCTCATTTCAGCAGATGCCCCGGTTGGTAGTTTCTGGGTTAGGGCGCTCCTTAGACATGGGGAAACGATCAGCCTAGCCGAGCTACCTGCCCATATAGGAGCCATTAGGAAGTGGCACAAGTCCAAGGATGGTAAGAAGTAGGCCCTAGGCCTGCGTCTCTGTCGATTCAGCTTTGAGGTATGATAGAAAGGCATTGATTGATTGATTCAGTAAGGTACCTGGAGGTAAGTACAGGATCGCACCCAGCTGGATGGCACTTTTGATCCTAGATATTTTGCGATTTTGCCAATGGTAATTACCTAAGATTCTGTTTATAGAATGAATTGAGCAACTATATGTATGTTTCTATAAATTATGTCTAATATTGTGGTATGGATTTAGCTTTTTGTCTCAGTCTGAATGTATGAATGGTAGTATGATTGATTAATAATTCTTGGAAGGCTTGGTACGACTATGTGTTTTGAAATTATATGAGGTTTGTTTTAACCTGTTACTTATAATGAATTGTTTATTTTTCCTTTTTTATGTTTCTAAATTGCCTTTCAAGACAATGTATGTTTTGTAATACTTAAAAAAATTTTTTTGTAATAAAGATGATAAAAAAAAAAAAAAAAGAATGAATTGAGCAACAATAGCCAAATTGGAAAAATGACTCAATTTAGCTATGATTTCATTTTAGCGGTCACTTCAAATTCCTGAGAATTTGTACTATAGCGAATAACGGTTTGTGTTTAAACAGCTGACAAATGTGTTGTTTTTCAGTCAAATGTTTCACAAATATCTGTTAATTTTGCTGCATATGCATTAGTTTGGTCCCCGCAATACTATTTTTTTATGTGATCCTTAGCATAGCAATTGCTATTGTCTTGGCCGCTGCCAATCCCTCATCCGCAGAAGAGGTAACAGAATCTGGCTGTTGGAACCGTGGACTGCATTGTTCGGATTTAATAATTAACTTGCAGTTAATTGAGGCTTTTACTGAACTGACACAGGATGAAAGCAAAACCTGCCTGTCTGGATGAGATGCGTCCCTGGGAACAAGTTCACTGCGTTCCCTTGGCGTCTGTTTCCCCCGGGGAGGGAGGGTCAGGGAGCGACTCTGAGTGCTTTGACAGGCACTTTGCATCCATAGGAAGGGGGGCTTAAAGACACAAAGATTGTTTCAAACACAGGGACTCAACAAGATGTGTGCACACTCGGTTAAAATGCATATACTACTTTTGAATGGAAACTAGTTAATCTGACAATATTATCTAGTGCGTCAAGGTACATTGGCAGTTGGGTTTACATTGAAACAAGTCACTATACAGCCTCAGGTCCTCCCCAAGAGAAGTATTGATGATCAGGCATCTCCTGTGGGTCTGCTCAGCTCAGGGACAAGAGGACTTGCCTTCATCTTCTGTATCCTTGCTAGTAATAGGGATAAACCTATTACATGAAGGTACTGTGTTATCCAAATCAGAGGATGGTTCCTTGGCTAGAGAGGATAAAACCTAAAACAGAATTAGAGGTATCCCTTTTTAAAGGTTTTATATGACAGGTCAAATTATCAATGAGGGACACACTAAACAGTAGGACAAGCCTGAAAAGAATACCATGGCAAAGGAGAATAATTAAATATTATTAGGATTTAGGGTGTCTTTAACCCCTTAAGGACACATGACATGTCTGACATGTCATGATTCCCTTTTATTCCAGAAGTTTGGTCCTTAAGGGGTTAAAACAGATTTCTTGATTCTAAGACTACATAGATCCTTTGCACCCTTGGTATTGTAATTTACAAAATATGTGAATGCCTTGCAGCCTTGGCTTTAATAGGACAACCTAATCATCTTGGACAGACAACATGACAATCTATACCATTTACCGATAGTCCTGTTCCTATTGTATTTTTTATACCCTACCTCCTCTAGATTGTAAATTCGTTTGAGCAGGGTCCTTGTCAACATATTTTTCCTGCCAAAATTTGCAATAGTTTGTTGTTGAATCCTCGTTAACAATATGTCAACACGCATGTGGAATATGTTGGCGCTATTTGATAATAGTAATAGAGGACTCTCAATTGAGGTATTAGGTAATGGGCGTATTGCATAAAGTCTAGCGTAGCACAAAAAGGAAATTCAAGAACTTTGCTCCTCCTTTCTTCCATGAGCCCTGGATGAGGGAATAGAAGCATGCTGAAATGTATTTACTCTTAAAGGGTTACTTCAAGCATCATAACCAGTACAGCCCACTGTAGTGGTTATGATGCTAGGAGTATACTGGTGCTGTTCCCCAGTAAGGGGGAATACTGTGTTGCAATGGTTTGCCTCTTACCCAAGCCTTGCCAGCAGCAGAGCCTCCCTCAATGGTGGCTGAACTGCATCTGCTTTTTTCCAAAGCCAATTGCCAATCATGCAGTTCATTCATTCATTGAGCCCTCTCATCCACAAATATCAACTCAAAGCAAAGAACATGCAATGTACCTCCGGCCGCCAGCCTATGTATGTGCAATGCTTCATGCTGAAATGCTTCACATAGAGGCTTTAAAGCGTTTTGCAATTCACCATGACCACTTCAAACACTGACGTGGTCATGGTGCTTTGCAAAACGCTTTAAAGGGGCACTCGAAGCAACAAAGCCTCTGCAGCTGCAACAAAGATACTGGCCATTAGATGCCCCCTGTTTTTTGTCAACTACTCAAAAATGTTGTGACACAAACCAGGTTGGTTGCAATAAAGCTCCAGCGCTCAGTCCACCCATTCAAATGTCAAAGCACCATAACCACATCACTTTTAGCATACTCTTTTCCATCTGTTGTGGTTTGTCACACTGAGAATATGGGAAAGAATACCCCATAATACATGAATAACTAAAATAATGCTCTAACTATTCTAATGCTGCAGTAATGTTTCTCATTTTTAACCGGTTGAACCTAACAAATAAAAAAGGCAGCAAGAAAAATATTGATCGGATACACCAGAACCAGGAACAAAAGATAAGGAAATAGAGTTTTGTATTCATTTATAGTTTACACAATCTCTATTTTATTTGGAATACAGCCCACTTGACTTTGATCAGGATTATACCAAGATGAAAACGAATTACCTCCAGCATTATTTAAAGGGACACTCCAGACCCATAAAGCACTTTAGCTTGCCGAAAAGCATTGTGTGAAAAGTGTGTCACGTTTTTTCATTTTGGAAACAGTACAGATTTCAATAGAAATTGACACTTTTATAAATTATACCGGTTACAACCCATGGCTTTTCAAGCAGACAGCAGGTCCTGTTACTTCCTGATTTGGTTAGCTTCTTTGCACCGAAATCAAGAGGCAGCAATTACCCAGAGCACCTGCCTTGCAAAGACTTCGCATTGAACATCATCGGGAAGTATGTGATTGGACAGCCACAGAAAGTCTGGGCGGGGCTAGAAGGGGAGGAATTGCAAAAGCTTCAGACAAGAGAACTGCAGGTTTTGAAAGCTGTTTTTAGTTATAACTCCAATAAAAAAATGCATAATTAGATACATGCATGTTTTCATAGTGTACTACTAAACAGTGATTTGTATACATATCTACTAAACAGTGATTTGTATTTATTTTGTATTTGGGCAGTGGAGTGTCCCTTTAAATGATATGCGGGTGTGTAACAAAGTCTTTATTTTTGAAGTGGTGGTTATTGTATCCACTCATATAGTCCATAGAGCTTCCGGTGTCATAGGAGTTATAGGAAAAGCCCAAGATGAAGACCAGAGTTTATTTTCTAGTCCTTCACTTATTACAATTAAAGGTCCTTGGCCAAGACCTGTTTTATTGCATTCTTTTTTTCCCTCTCTCTACTAATTCCAGAGCCAAGTAGGATAATTGTATCTTGACACTATATTCCCAGTCTGAAATAGAACTTTTGGTAAAGCGTAACTACTAATGAAGTACTAGCTGAGCTAACTACTGTATCTACAAATATATACAGATATTTTGTATATCATCTCTTATAGGGTTACTCCAAGCAAAACAAGAGCCAGTGTTTTCATAAAACACAAGTTTGGTTTGAGTAACCATTTGTAAAGTGGTCTACCCCCCTTGCCCCCTCACTCCCGAATTAAAAGCCTGATCCTCCTTGCATGATGCAACTCCCCATTGCTGGAGGTGGAAAGAGGGCAGAGAGGTTGACTGATGCAAGGACAGGGGCGGCACAGAGGGATGGACATGCTACTATTACGCTGTGCATGCTGGTATCAGATGCCAATTTCCCCACAAAATTTACATTAGAGAGTCTAGAACTTTGTTTTGGGCTTCCTAATAATGCGGTCAGAAGAGGCAACCACTAGCTAAGGTGTTATTCTCTGTATGTGCAGAGTATCAAAGCAAAACGCTGCACATACAGACTCCGGGCACCATGAATACTTAAAATAACTTAAGTGGTCATGGTGCCGCCATTTTGTATGTTGCCACTTAAGTATTTTAGGCTGGTTATTTTTCCACCCATTATATATTTACACACTTTTTACTCCAGTCATGGACAATGAAATCTATAAAAACATGCGACTTTTCCAGATTTGTGAATACCTATAGTAAATAGAAATAAATCAATAATGCGATTATAATCTAGCTCCCCGAGAGAGCCATACTAGGACACTAATCCCATAACAAGCCATGCTCCCTGCGTTAATTATAGTGCCATAGTAATCTAGGGATCTCACAATCTGTCAACTATGTATGATAGTCGTAGCATTAATCTCTTAATGGAAAATTCTAATTTCCTTTGCCATTCTCTCTTTGGAACTTACACTTAGTCCCATCAAGCACAGCCATATAACAACCCAACATTAAGATTCCTACTGAGTTGGGAAAAGATACAGGGTAATTTGTGATAACAGACACATTATATAAGTTTTCAATGTTTGCATTTTTGCATGACAGATCACTTTTGTATCAACCAGTCCTGTTATTTCTAGCACACAGGCCTTCATTTAGTGCTTTCTATCAAACTACATTCCATAATGATTTTATTTCCAGCGAATCCCTTGGCTTGTCATAACTTATTAGATGAAAAAAAAACCAGTCAGTAAACTTGCTCCTTTGGGGAGAGGGTTAACAAGCAAACGAACCAGCCTTTGGCCCCACGCAGAGCTCCTGGAATCCACATGTGTCCTCGCCATGACGCACAGAGGAAGCGCTGAGCTCCAATCCAGCAGCCCTAAGGCAGATACAGAATGAGTCAACAGGCCATCTTCCCAGGGGACTTGTTTGGTTCCAAGCTTCAAATTGCTTGCAGTCTCCTTGCCAACGCCAGCTATATCGGCGGTGCATCACATGTCATTTGGACAAATGAGAAGGAAATAATCACTTGGCAAGGCCCTGAAAAAAATTTGCACAAAGAGAAAGCCCGTTGCTTCCTAACCGCCTGGGTCCAACTGCCTCATGCTCACTCACCTTCCCATGAAAGACACTTGCCCCACACCCTAATGAGTAGCACAGCCAGGAAGATCTTGTTATTACATAGCCCTAACTTGCCTGAGAATCACACAGACTTTTCACCCCTTCATAGCTCAGTATCTAAGCAACAGGCTGTCAGGTATCTCAAAATAAAGCACTGTGATGGAGCATAGCCTGTATTTGAAATCCAGCAACAGTTTTCACCTTGACTATGCACCCACCACGCTCTCTCACAATATATTTACCATGACAATTCTCAATTCCCCCCAACAGCAGTGTCCATACTCATCCCCCCTCATCAAGTACTTAGTGGGCTAAGGGGCACACAGGGGCCCTCACCCTTGGAAGCAGATTTATTGTTCATGTGGATTTTCTTTACATTTGCCCACCCAACTAGTTTGTTTATGGCATGCATGGCTGCAATGTGAACCCACCTTGTCTCTCTCATCAGCTCCCCATTTATCCCTACAATATTCACCTGTTATAGACTGTCATTGTTACACAGTCACACATTCATGTACAATTACCTACCTAGTCACATACATGCATTGTTATACATACACAAATAACAACTACAGTCCTACTTCCTACCTGGTAGGAAGGCTGGTTTAGAATGTTGGGAAAGGGAAGTGTTTTCCATCAAACCTGCAGTGTTATGGTTAAAGGAACACTCCACTGGCCATATTAGGGGGAAAAAGATCTGTTTAGATACACCCACAATTAATACATGCATGCTTCTCTTTGAAGACTCTGAAGGGCTCCCTCCGTGCGCGCATGCACAGTATAATGATCTGAGGTCTGCCTGAGGGAAGGCAGGTACATTCTACTTAGTGGAACTAATGGAAGCAGGAAGAAACCCACATGATGTTTGACTGATAGGGGGGAGGTGTTTCCATTAATCATTTTTTTATTGAAGTCCCTATTTATAGAAGTTCTAATAGAAATGGTATCTTTTATAAACTGTCATTAACATGTAATACTCCATACCCATTGGTTTGATTATCTCTACTAGTGAGCACATTCCATTTGTTTGAAATGGATATTTATTGTTACATCAGTTATGTATAAAACTGAATTTCCTGTAGAATCAGAGTAAACCAGGAATAATAGATTCTGACATATGAGCCCCGAAACATCGGGCAGTATCCAGTTTAACCTTCAGCCTTGCGGTCTGTCTGCTATGTTACATAGTTAGATAGCTGAAAAGAGACTTGCGTCCATCAAGTTCAGCCTTCCTCACACCTGTTTTTTGCTGTTGATCCAAAAGAGATGTGCCTATGTACTCTTAGTGAGCATGTTGTTATCCCCTGAGGCCGCCCCGTTCACCAGCCGACCGGCACTCGGTATTGAGATTAGTGTTTGGGAGGGGCAAAGACAAGAAAAAAGCATGAGAGAAGAGAGAGGGATGGGGGGGTAGGAGGAGAGAGAGGGAGGGGGAGGAAAGGCCAGGGGGCTGACATTTATTTGGTGAAGTCTGCAGAGGCCAGGAACTCCAGCCAGTAGAACCATCTGTGGAGATATCTTGCCACCCTGTGGCACCCTGTGACTGTGGTGGCCTTCAGGTCTTCAAAGTTTCTGGTGTCCTCAACTTCTGCTAACCATTGTTTTATCGAAGGTGTCTGCATTTGTCGCCAGTAGGTCGGGATCACCACATTGGCTGCATTAACCCCTTAAGGACCAAACGTCTGGAATAAAAGGGAATCATGACATGTCACGTGTCCTTAAGGGGTTAAAGAGTCTTGGTATCACTGAGCGTTTATAGCTCTGTATTGTGTTGGTGGTGTGGTGCTGGTTCCACCAAGGGTGGTTCCTCCTATAATCTTCCTACTACCTGGCTGATCAGCACATTTCATTTGAAGACAGTTTAAATTGTGCAGTCTTGGTAAAACGAGTAGGACATAGAAACGGGGCAAACATATAAAGGGAGGTGAACAAGATCTAGTAAGAGAAGAGCAATCTAGCTACTTCCATAAATGGCAATGACAAGCCCTGTGCCAAATGTCAGTGATTCTTGGATCCCTTGTCAATAACCATGCTCATACTTACTCACCCTCAACTGCGGTGCCCATGCCCCCCCTCCCAAAAAAAGCCATGCCGCCCGCCCCAAAAAAGGCCATGCCCATGCTCCTTACCCCAGCTGTGCCCTTACTCCCTACCCCTCAACAGGCTGGGTTGTCTACTTTTATAAACAGCCGTGCCCATACTAGCTCCCCTAAACAGCCATACCCATACTAGCTCCTCCAAACAGCCATACCCATACTAGCTCCTCCAAACAGCTATGCCCATACTAGCTCCTCCAAACAGCTATGCCCATACTAGCTCCAACCCACAGATATGCCCATACTAGCTCCCTCAAACAGCTGTGCCCATACTAGCTCCTCCAAACAGCTATGCCCATACTAGCTCCAACCCACAGATATGCCCATACTAGCTCCCCCATACAGCTGTGCCCATATACCCCCCTAAATAGCTGTGCCCATTCTCCCATCCCCCTAACAGCCGTGCCCATTCTCCCATCCCCCTAACAGCCGTCCCCATTCTCCCATCCCCCAACAGCCGTCCCCATATTACTCAACCCCCCTCAACAGCCATGCCGATATTTCCTCCTCTTCTCCCTCAGCAACCATTCCTATTTCCCAGCAATGCCAATTATCCTACCATATTTTTATTTCCAAACTTCCATCTTAAACCAGTCTCTACCCAGTTGCAGCTATACATCCATTTCACTTCTTCCCCAGCTATATCCACTTTAACTTCCCTACTTCCCCAGCTATATTCATATGTCTCTCCTAGTCCTTCCCCCGTATTTTGGTGGGTGTGGGATGCATTGTAGTATGATGAGGAGCAACCACAGAATGTGTACAGTTTAGGGACTATCTCATGCTAAAAGTCAGTGTGATTGCAAGATGTCAGGCATCCAGCAGCTTGTCCAAATAAGGATTGTCTGTTCGTCAAAAACACAATGTGTTCTGAGCTGGACAAACAGGGCAGCCAGAGACAAACAAGGGGTTTAATGACCTGCCATCCACAGCCAAACAACTGGAGTGTAGTTCAGAACATCGATCTAGAATTGGTGGCAAAGGCACAGTGCTGCCACAATAAAATAAATCAACGTGACTGAGCATCAACGACAACCACCTTACAATTGAAAAAGCCCTTTGGACGGGCGAAACGCGTCAAGTGGGACTTTTATATAGATTTTATATCTTGTATACATTGTATTGTTATTATTTCCTTTTTAATAAATAGTTATTTTTTTATAGTACTATTTATTTATTTCCTCTTTTTTTGGCTTGATTTCTGACACCATCCATATCCTCAGGTGGGGATTATACCACCCATGCTGTTTTAACTAGAGCAAGTCCTGCTCTAAAGAATGTAAGTACATTTCTTCTTTTCACCTATTTTAAATATTAGTACTTACTGCACCATTGGAGTTCCTTCTTTGTTTTTTCTACCTCCCTGTCAGGATCGGGACAGGGATCCAACACGCAGAGTACAAAGAGTAGAGAGATACGTATACCGGACCTTAGAATGGCCGGACTTAACGTACGAACTACGTATAGAATGGTCAGAGACAAGCCGAGGTCGAGGGAACGAGAAGACAGGTAAGCGAGAGACAAGCCGAGGTCAAAGGATAACAGAGAAGCAGGAGAGTAATAACAAAACCGGGTCAGAACCAAAAGACAATCAGGATACAAGAGCACTGTGTGACTAGACTGGCTAGAACCACGACAGGGCAATGAGCAAATGCGGAAAGCTCCATTAAATACCCTGGCTCTAGAGAGTAATCACGCCTCCGACGAGTCCTGATTCGTCTTCCGGACTTGAGTGGCAGGTCGGACTGGATTAGCGTCATGACGTCGGCTATTGAGCGTCGCGTCATAAAAGGAAGTAGCTCCCTCGCGGCCGGCGTGTAAACGACCGAGGGAACCGCGAGGAACGGGAGAAACAGACCCTCTGGAAGGAGAAACGTCTAAGTCTCTACCCCTCTCAGAGGTAGAGACTACAGGTACCCTGACAGTACCCCCCCTCTCAGAAACGCCCACAGGGCGGAAGGAACCGGGACGAGACGGAAAGCGGGAGTGAAAAGCCCTGCGAAGACGAGGAGCATGGACATCCTCCTGAGGTACCCAAGTCCTCTCCTCAGGACCATATCCCTTCCAGTCCACCAGGTATTGAACCCTCCCGCGGGAGATACGAGAATCGACGATGGAGTTGATCTCGTACTCCTCCTGGCCCTCAACCTGAACAGAGTGAGGAGGTGAGGCCTTGGAGGAGACTCTGTTACAGATTAACGGTTTCAGCAATGAAACATGAAAGGAATTAGGGATACGCAAAGCAGGAGGAAGTGCTAAGCGATACGCAACTGGATTAATTCGAGTCAGAATCCTGTAGGGCCCAATGTAGCGAGGAGCAAATTTCATAGAAGGTACCTTCAAACGAATGTTTCTAGTGCTCAACCATACCCTATCCCCAGGCACAAAACTTGGAGCCGCCCTTCTGCGTTTATCAGCGTGTTTTTTGTACAGTAAGGAATTATGTAGGAGAATTTGTCGAGTCTGATCCCACAATTTCCTCAGATTGGCAACATGAACATCAACCGACGGTAACCCCTGGGAAGAGGGGACCGAAGGAAGAACGGAAGGATGGAAGCCATAATTCATGAAGAAAGGGCTAGAGTGAGTTGAATCGCAAACGAGATTATTATGTGCGAACTCTGCCCAAGGAATCAGACCAACCCAATCGTCCTGGTGTTCCGAAACAAAACAACGCAGATATTGCTCAATTTTTTGATTGGTACGTTCAGCAGCTCCGTTAGACTGAGGGTGATAGGCAGAATAAAAATTCAATTTGATGCCTAGTTGAGAACAGAATGATCTCCAGAAACGTGAAACAAATTGGGAGCCTCTATCAGAAGTAATTTCAGAAGGAATCCCATGTAAGCGAAAAATTTCTCTTGCAAATATTTCCGCCAATTCAGGAGAAGTCGGAAGTTTAGGTAAAGGTACGAAATGTGCCATCTTGGTAAACCTATCAACCACCGTGAGGATAACAGTCTGTCTTTTAGAAGCAGGCAAATCTACAATAAAGTCCATAGCCAAACATGTCCAAGGTTTGTCTGGAATCTCCAAGGAATGTAAAAGACCATATGGAAGCGAATGAGGTAGTTTGGTCTTGATACAGACCTCACAAGCTCCGATGAAATCCTTAACATCCCTCCGTAAAGAAGGCCACCAGAAATCCTTAGAGATCAAGGAATATGTTTTGCGAATGCCCGGATGACCAGCTACCTTACTCTCGTGAAGACACTGTAAGAGCTCCAGTTGGAGTTCAGGAGGAACGAAGTGTCTTGACGCAGGAGTCTGTCTAGGTGCCAGATGCTGCAACTTCATGATCTTGGCAAGCAGCGGAGAATGGATTTTGAGTTGTGTTAGCGATAATATTACACTTGGGTACTATAGAGTACAAAACCGGCTCTGATACTGCAGAAGGTTCATATTGACGAGACAAGGCATCGGCTTTAGAATTCTTAGAACCAGGTCTATATGTGAGTATGTAATTGAAGTGAGTGAGAAATATAGACCAACGAGCCTGCCTTGAGGATAATCGCTTAGCCTCCCCAATATAGGACAAGTTCTTATGATCCGTTAAGATAGTAACAGGATGCAAGGTCCCTTCCAATAAATGTCTCCACTCCTTCAAGGCCATGATAACCGCTAGAAGTTCCCTGTCACCAATGTCATATCTGCTCTCAGTACCGGAAATTTATGGAAAATACCCACATGGATGTAATGGTTTATCCACACCTAACCTTTGGGAACGGATAGCACCTATCCCCGTCTCGGAAGCGTCAACCTCGAGTAGGAAGGGCAGAGTAGTATCAGGGTGAACTAAAATTGGTGCGGAAGCAAAAAGTTCTTTGAGAGTTTTGAAACCAAGAAGTGCTTCAGTAGACCAATTCTTAGTGTCAGCCCCCTGTCTGGTCATATTGGTGATAGGAGCAATAATTGAAGAGTATCCCTTAATGAAACGTCTATAGTAATTGGAGAAACCAATAAACCTCTGAATGGCCTTGAGACCCTTAGGTAAAGGCCAATCTAAAATGGACTGGAGTTTCTCCGGATCCATCTTAAACCCCTCCCCAGAAATTACGTAACCAAGAAAGTTTGTCTGGGATTGGTCAAAGCTACATTTCTCCAATTTACAGTACAAGCCGTGTTGAAGGAGTTTGCGCAAAACCCTTCTGACCTGTCCGTGGTGAGTCTCAATTTCTCTAGAATGTATAAGTATATCATCGAGGTATACAATAACACAGTCATGTTGAAATTCCCTGAGAACTTCATTAATTAGGTCCTGAAATACTGCTGGTGCATTACAGAGACCAAAGGGCATTACAGTATACTCATAGTGCCCATAACGAGTATTGAACGCAGTCATCCACTCGTGTCCCTGCTGAATTCTGACCAAGTTATATGCCCCTCTGAGATCTAACTTAGTGAAGATCTTGGAACCCTTTAATCGATCAAAGAGCTCAGTGATCAAGGGAATCGGATAGGCGTTTCTAATGGTAATTTTATTCAAACCTCGGTAGTCAATGCAAGGTCTCAAAGTACCATCCTTCTTTTTAACAAAAAAAAATCCAGCCCCAGCAGGGGAGGAGGACCTCCTAATGAATCCCTTGTCTAGGTTTTCACGAATATACTCCTCTAGAACTAAATTCTCCTTCGTAGACAAAGGGTATACATGACCCCTAGGAGGCATAGTACCAGGAAGTAAATTAATCTTACAGTCAAAGGACCTATGTATCGGCTTTTCTTTTGTCAAATACCGCCCTTAAGTCCAGGTACAAGGACGGTATTTGTACTTCTGTAGAGTCGGTAGAATTAGTAGGTGTGTTAACTGTGCAAAGCGGTGACACTCTCTTTAAACACTTCTCCTGACAATTCTGGCCCCATGAGACTATCTCTCCTAATTCCCAATCAATAATAGGATTATGTCTCTTAAGCCAGGAGTATCCCAGGACTATGGGAACAGAAGGAGATGAAATGAGTAATAGAGATGTCTCCTCCTCGTGTAGGATACCAGTAGTTAAATTAAGAGGTATGGTTTCACGAAAAATCACAGGTTCAACTAAAGGTCTACCATCTATGGCCTCAACGGCCAAGGGTGTGTCCCTTAACTGGGATGGGATAGCGTGTTTGGTGACAAAAACTTGGTCGATAAAGCTTTCAGCAGCTCCAGAGTCTATCAATGCCATCGTCTCTAGAGTTCCCTTCTCCCAAGTTAAGGAAATGGGTAATAGAAGCCTGTGATCCTTGTAATTATGAGTAGAGGACAAAATAGAAACACCCAAGGCCTGTCCTCTAGAGAAACTTAGGTGCAAGCGTTTCCCGGGCGATTGGGACAATTCAAACGTAAGTGACCTCTGACTCCACAGTACATACACAATCCCTCCCTTCTCCTGTACTGTCTCTCCTCCTCTGAGAGACGAGTATGGCCTATCTGCATAGGTTCTGGAAAAGGTGGTGTTTTGGCCTCAGGACTTTGAAAAGACGGAGCTAGTCTAAAAGAAGATCTACAGGTTCTATCTCGAGTGTTCTGCCTCTCTCTTAGACGTTCATCAATGCGAGAGATAAACGAAATTAAATCCTCCAAATTCTCAGGAAGCTCTCTAGTAGCTACCTCGTCAAGTATTACATCAGATAGTCCGTTTAGAAACACGTCTATATAAGCCTGTTCATTCCACTTAACCTCTGCCGCCAAAGACCTGAACTCTAGTGCGAAATCCACAAGTGTTCGGTTATCCTGTCTAAGGCGCAACAGTAATCTAGCTGCATTGACCTTTCTGCCAGGAGGGTCAAAAGTTCTTTTAAAAGCAGCTACAAAGGCATTATAGTTGTATACTAATGGATTATCATTCTCCCACAACGGATTAGCCCATCTCAGAGCTTTCTCAACGAATAAGGTGATAATAAATCCCACTTTCGCTCTATCTGTAGGATAGGAGCGGGGTTGTAATTCGAAGTGGATACTTATTTGGTTTAAAAAACCACGACACCTCTCAGGAGATCCAGCATAACGTACAGGTGGGGTAATTCGGGAAGAAGCCCCTACAGTAGCTACCTCTAGACCTGAACCCACAGGAGAAATAGAAGTATTACGCATCTCCTCTGGTGGATTATTAGGACGAGATAACAACGCCTGTAGCGCTAGTGCCATCTGATCCATTCTGTGCTCCATGGCGTCAAACCTAGGATCAGAAGAACCAAGCTGACTGTTTGTACCTGCAGGATCCATTGGCCCTGTCGTAATGTCAGGATCGGGACAGGGATCCAACACGCAGAGTACAAAGAGTAGAGAGATACGTATACCGGACCTTAGAATGGCCGGACTTAACGTACGAACTACGTATAGAATGGTCAGAGACAAGCCGAGGTCGAGGGAACGAGAAGACAGGTAAGCGAGAGACAAGTCGAGGTCAAAGGATAACAGAGAAGCAGGAGAGTAATAACAAAACCGGGTCAGAACCAAAAGACAATCAGGATACAAGAGCACTGTGTGACTAGACTGGCTAGAACCACGACAGGGCAATGAGCAAATGCGGAAAGCTCTATTAAATACCCTGGCTCTAGAGAGTAATCACGCCTCCGACGAGTCCTGATTAGTCTTCCGGACTTGAGTGGCAGGTCGGACTGGATTAGCGTCATGACGTCGGCTATTGAGCGTCGCGTCATAAAAGGAAGTAGCTCCCTCGCGGCCGGCGTGTAAACGACCGAGGGAACCGCGAGGAACGGGAGAAACAGACCCTCTGGAAGGAGAAACGTCTAAGTCTCTACCCCTCTCAGAGGTAGAGACTACAGGTACCCTGACACTCCCATATATACCACCGACATCTGGAGTATTATCAACACTTCAACCACCATATATACTTAGACGGGGATTGTACCGTCCATGCGTTATACAGCAGAGCTCTAATAAGCTCTAGCGTATGTGAGTGGTTTTCCTATAGTTTTCACTTATTTTATCTTGACTGTACCATACCGTATTGCACTATTATTTGTCCTTTATTTTTTTCCCTGAGGTTTACTACATTTCCTCGAAGGTTTATGTATGTATAAATTTTAAGGCGCAGTATACGCTACATTTTATCCAATAAAAAAACAAACCCTTGTTGTGTGGCTGGGAGTTCCTTCCCCCGCCACACTGCAATCTACACCCAAACACTAAGCAGTCAATGGAAAACTGGAGAGAATCTAGGATGACCATAGCACATACTCACTTCAGTATTCTTTATTATTTTTGTGGATCAAAAGAAATACAGTAATATTGAGTAATCCGTAGCATATGTGTATTATTATTATTATTATTATTATTATAATATTTATATAGTGCCATCAGATTCCCTAGCGCTGTACAATGGGTATACATATGAAGGAGTGACCTGTTTTCGTTTGGTTTTAGAACTTACCTGGGGGTTCCTGGGATAAATACACCCCATCTGTTCTACTCCTGCTGGAGCACTGGGGTGACACTAACAGCAGACGCAGGACAGCATGCATTGGCTCTCCCAGTCCATTACCTATTGTGACTCTTCAGTATTTTGGGAAGCACTATAGTATGATGAGCAGCAACCGTGCCAAGTTGCAGGTGCCAAGCAAGACCCAGATGAGTTATCGCTAAACTAAAAATAGTTTGACAAATTACACTGCGAAGGTGCCAGGGCATTTTTGGTACTAGAACATGTACACCATGCTATAGTGGTTATTGTACTTGAAGTGTTCCTTTAATATATGTGTACAGGTATGTGGAGTATATGTGTGCGAGGAAGTTGGCAAACAGTATTACAAAGTTTTAATGTAGCTCTTGTCATTGCCAAACATACAGCCCCAATTAAAATCAGTAAATAAAAGGAGTTTGTAATATTTAACTACAAATACATCACTGGCCATCCTAGTTCACCCTTGGTGTAAACACATTGTACAAATGGTGAAAATATTTAAAGGGGAACGCCATGTCACATTTTCTGGTTGTAGCATGAACCAGAATATAAAGATCATTATTGATGCCTGTGGTGTATCTTCTTCTTTAGAATATCTCTAAAAAATGTAGGGAAGTGATTCCCAACGCAGTCCACATTTCACCAACATTCCAGAATGTAAGCACTTCTTAGTTTTGTTCCAAAGGGAATACTGACAAAGCTTAGACCACCGGTGTGCTTCAAGGACTAGGTTAGGAACCAGTGGTTACTTTGCGTTACTTTAATTTTACAAGTTAACAGTGTTTGATAGGAAATATAAAGATTATGATCAGTAAAAAAAAAAAAAAGTAAATAACAGGCACTCCTATAAAGGTTGGGAAATGCTGATCTCAGGAGCTAACCAATAAAAGGCCATATTAACCCGAGGGTCATCCAGTATTTACAAAGTTGAACTGAGGTCCGAGTCAGCTAAACTGAGAAGCTGAATTTGGCAAAGCATTCCACCTGAGGTCCTGTCGCTTTTAGAAGAAAGTCCCCTGACAGCTGCCAGGAGCAGAACAATTTGATAAGAACTCAATAAAATGTCTTCACCCCCAGTAGATCTGTGATCCATGTATTTATTTTATTCAGCAGGGCAGATAAGGATTGGCATCAAGGACAGGCTGCACAATAATCTTTAATGCCATAAATGCAGGCAGAGCAGAATTTCAGGACATGAAACATAATGCTTTGTGAATCACAGTATCCAGGAAACAATGGACTTAAAGTTAAATCAATAATATACACTTTTTACCTACAAAAACATTCACTGGGGTATTTTTAGTTCTAGTTTGTGGGAGTCTTCTTGTGCCACTAAATATATTAGGAGTGTTTTGCGTAGCACTGCTGTATGTCAGAACACAAGGAGTGGCTGCACTGGGAGACATGTTACAGGTGCAATGATTCATGTTGTATATACTCTCTATGTGCCTGCCGGTTCTGCGTGGTGTCAGGCTGTGTGTCCCTGGCAGTGGATTTGTCACTGGGGATTAACATGTTCATCTTCAGCAGCGCATGCTGTACTGCCCTGTCGATGACCTCAATCTGGAGGTGCCTCCCTTTCCATTTGTGGAGTTAATTCCCTGCTGTTCCCATCCATATAGTTCCCAGGCTTGCACAGACATGGCCGAGGAAGGATGAACTATGCAGGCTTGAACAATTTAATGAACAGTCCAAAGCCTCAGGGTTGAAGCTCTGCAGAAAACTTGTGAAAATTAGCCAGGTGGGAGGTAGTTAGACCACCCAAAACCCAATGGTACTGCCTGCTAATGTAAAACCAAATGAAAGATGCAAGCTTCCAGTCCTACTACAATTAATGCCAAATATTTAATAATTATAAAAAAATTTTTAAAAAATGTCTTAACCAGCATTACATTAACACTCCGGGCGCCATGAGAACATCAAATGAAGTTGTTATGGTGCCAGGAAATCACTGGCACGTCCTTACTTTTACAAACAGTTTAACCGTAAAGCCTGCTCTGCACAGCCGATTCTCGCTCTGTCTACATCCACATGCGCGGTCAGATATTGCTCTAATGGAAATCTCGGACTGCTGATTTGTTTAGGCGCTCTAAGCCAATCAGTAACTACACATTCATAAAAAAAAGGCTTGAGAAAGGTATGTTAATGAATGGTTTAACCACTAAAGGCAAGGAATCTCTAGAGACCAACTGCCACCATAACAATTTAATTTCAATGAAGTGGTTATGGTGCCTGAATATTCCTTTAACTCAAATGGACACGCTTGTAAAGTCCTTACCACCTCGTCAAAAGTAGAAATACCTACAAAACTAGGATTTACCTGGCACATTAAAAAATACTGGAAACAAAACGAAAATTGATACATTTAACTGTGTGATAAAAATAAAGCAGATAGAGAAATACTTACAATCTCCTCACAATCTACGTTATCAGACACATTCAGCTGGGAAGGGGAAAAAAACGAAACAACAACAAAAAAAAAAAAAACTAAAACAAACACCACTGTCTCACCTCGATACACTAACTAATAAAATGAGATTGATATTTCTTGTGTAGAAGTTTAAGACTTTTAAAAAAATTATTACCGTATTATTAAACGTGCCAATGTCAAGGACAATGAAAATAAATACTTAGGTAACAGATTTTGCTTACACAGGATTTAATCGTTAAACAGGAACATATTTAAACTAACTGACAAGCATATAACAAATGCATCCATGAACACCTACATTTAGGGTATAGAGGATTGACTTTATTTTTATTTAGGAGGCAGGGTCACTCACACTAAAATAGATGTTGCATTAAACAGGGGCAAGGTTAGAGCGTCACAAATCCAAAGCAGTTTAATGTAAGCTGGACCCAGGATGCCGAACCTGGTTTTGAAAGGATATTAATTATGATGCCCTCTTGGGCACCCTAAAGCCTCCTTTCTAGGTATAATAATCCCATTATTGGATTTCTCTTTCCAGGTGGCAAAATGCAGGAACTAGGCCTGTACCATTCTATTGAACAGAACAGCTTTTCTGCACTGCCATTTTATAAAATATCCGAAATGAAATGATTAATACAATTTCTGGCCCGAAAACTAGCGAATCGATCCGTAATGAATTCTTCTCCCATGCATATCACTAGTGCAAGCCCACCAAGAATGTCAGCCTGCTCCTGTTATAGGGAATGTGTTTACTAACAGGCCTATAGCGTGTGGTTTATGCATACAGTATATATGGTGTTAAACTGTGCAATAATGCCCTTTCCCCTGTGGTGGGATCTCTAGTAGGGCGGCTGCTAATTGAAACGTGTTGGTGGCTGTTTCGCGTCTTAGCTCCTGTTTCAGGGCAATTTCAGACCGCAGAGCTGATTGCTGGTTTCATATGGCACAAGGAAAAATCAATGACAAATGCAGAGGACATTAACCCATGCCTGGTGGGTATCATTAACCTGTCTTTACACAGAGTAGTCTCAAATTAACCCTGCTCCAGCTCTAAGGGGTGATTTAACCATGCCATAGTAAAATTTAACCCTTTACTACCTCTCATATTATTAGATACATAGGGTAGCCATCTCACATGGGTTATAGTGCATTTTTTTTATCATCATTCAGAAAATATCTGATACCCTCTAGGCACCAAAACAACTTCATTGAATGATGTGGTTATGGTGCCAGGAGGCCCCTTGAGTCACTCTTACCTTAAGGGGTTAAACCGTTCTCGAAGGGTTTAACCCCAAAGTTGCCTTCAGCTGCGATGTCAACTCTCCCCAGGCAAATCACCTTCCCCCATCAGTGACTTGCCATTTACTAAACTGGCTTGGAAAAGGTATGTTTCTTTCCAAGCCAGCTGTTTTGGTGTATAGATCATGCATCTCTAAAATATCAAGGCTCAATTCCCTGTCATTTAGGAATTAAATCACTTTGTTTATGCAGCCGTAAACACACTATCCATGGCTGTGACTCCATGAAAAAATTGAATTGAGCAGTGAGACTGCAGGAGCATGATCTATACACCAAAACTACTTAATTAAACTAAAATTGTTTGGGCGATTATAGTGTCCCTTTAATAAATTGGAAAAAAGTAAAGCCTAATCAACCACATACCAAGGCCAATGCAGGACATTTCCTCCTATACAATAGTTATTTAGCACTGCTGTGCACGTGTAATCACTTTTAGAAAATGTGCAGGGATGCCTTTAACTACATCTATTGAGGCTTTACATGTCTCCTACATTATACATATCCTTGCTATGAACCCGTCCTCGGTTCCTTGTACTAATCATTGCTTGCTGTACCGTGTGTGGGACATAAGCCTTTCGGGTTGATGGATATATTGGGACATGCAGTCTCTATTAGTAATGTTTACAGATGTATCATTGCTGTACAGTAAACATCATTTGAAAATACAGGTACCAATCCTTACTAGTACTGTATACTTCATAAAATTGTCTTTTCTTTCAAAGTCAGTGTGGGCAACAACCTCATACCACAGCACTGATCAATACTTTGAATGGTTTCAAAAAAACAGCTAATGAATTTACATCTGTCTACAACAGCCATTCGTGGCTGAACAGAGCCTATCTATGGGCGGTAACCTGGCAAGTCTAGCCTAACATGCATACCTAGGTAGAAACAGAATAGACGTTTGTATAATATCAGAGTGTATACAGATAGACAGAATGTCTGCTAGCAGGCAGAGAGTAACCAAAAACAGGCCAAGGTCAAAAAGAGAACAGAAAGACACAAATGCAAGGGACAACCGAGGTCGGGATTACAGGAACGCAAACTCTTGTCCTCAGTATACAGGAACCACAACAGGACGATGAACCAACGTTAACTCAGAAATTATATACCCTGTAGAGTCCCGACTGTGATGCCAGAACATGCGTGGGTAACAACGCCAGAATGACGCAATGTCCCTTAGAGTTTAAAAAGGAGGCAAGCCCTTGGGTGTATTAGATATGACCAATGTGGAGTGGTCCGCATCATAATTGACACCACAAATGATGTGCAGCTTTAATATGGACACGGGACTAATGAACGGGTCACTATGGGAGCTGGAGTGACACGCAGCATCAACATGAACAATGCAGAGATAGCACAGGTCTGTTACATAACCCCGGCTGTGTGCATCTGGGCTTTGCATTATTTCCACCCACTGCCTATCCCCATATTCAATGTTAAAGTTATATTTCAAGGCAACGAAAGACACAAATATGCAAACATGTCAGTCTCGGACATTCAAGAATAACGAAAACTGCCAGCAGCATTCATTAAGTTTTCTAGGCTTTTCTATTTTTCCTGAAAAAACTAAGAGCAGATTTATTGTGAATTATTGCACTTTTGAATATTGCCAAATAATGACTGCCAGCAGTGGCCATTAACTTGCACAAGGGGTTTTGCTCATTTCTGTAATAACTATCCAATGAATGAGGATAATACAAGTGATTGCATTGTGCATCTGCCAACTATTATACATTTTTCTTATTAGAACTCTGGTAGATTTCCACAAAAAGACCAGGATTGGCAGAGAGACTTCTGCATTTCTTGGATGAACACTCGGACACTGAAAAAAAAAAAAAAGTGACATTCAGCCGTTAAACTCCAGCTTCTTGTAGTAGTTATGGTGCAATGATTCCTTAGGTGTTTTCCAGAAATTTGAAACAAAAAAAAAAACGGGGCTCTCCTAATCCTAAAACCTGGCCCCTCTGCTGTGGTTCGGCCAGTGTGAAAGTGAATTAGTGCATTAGTCTGTTCACCTTAGGAGTGCCCAGGGCTGAGAGCACTGGTGGATTAATAAGTGGATAAGACAGAAATCTATGTACTATTGACAGGTATGCCTGTTAGGAGCTAAAAACATCCTTAACATTATTAATGTTAATCAGCTTCAATAGCAGAGGCATTAATGTGAAATCCTAGAAATATAATTGGCGGAATCACAAGGGGTAATATCTGAGCCGGCCGGGGCTCTCTTTCTGGTAATGTAGAAGAGGTAGCATGAAAAATGACTAGTCGAGCGATAAGAACCAAATAATTTATGTTCCAGGAACAGATTCACCCCAGTGGGGAGGGGGGTGACTATGTGCCAAGCAGGCATGCTAACGCAGAAGCACGCAATTTTTTATTGCACAAATTATTAACGACCACAAAAAAAAAAATGACTGTGGAATCAGATCAGAACTGCCAGCTCGCTCCCTATATATGTATATATCTTTTCAATCTTCCCCAGTGTTTTACTTCTTCGTGTTGGAGCTACATTACACCAGAAGGATAATGGATCCTAATTCACAAATCAGAGCCTGGCAGTGCTATGTCCTTCTTTGCCCTACATACTGCTAGTTACTGTTCAGAAAGTGTTGTGTTACTGGGTATTTCCAAGTCTCCAGGTCTCTTATATAGTACACAGAGGTCCTTACACAAAAAGCTAAAACTGGAAAATAAAGAATCGGTCTGTACCTATATTAAATAATTTCTGCAGTACTCAAAACGTCAAGCTTTATATCTGTGTGGAATGAGAAGCATCCTAGACTGGAGGGAAAAAAAATCTTTAATTCCATCTTCGCTGGTGGTCTACGTCTGGCTACACTTTTTTCATCATTTTTGCACAGCTCAGTTTGGGTGAACGGTTCAGTGACATTTCTCAAAAACATTCCGTGCAATGGGAAGAGATAGAATCTCAGCTGATGACACCCCAATCTCTGAAATATGCCATGGATAAAACAGACAATGTGATTTTATCAAAGCTAGTTTGATAATCAGTTGTTTCTTAACATGAAGTGAGCCACAAAAAAAAAAAAACACACAGACAAATGTTTTACTTAGCTATGTAAAAGACTTGTGCGTTAAATTCACTAAATGCCACCACATGCCAAGTCCCCAGTGAATACCTAAAATGTAAATACGATTAGTATCTATTTGGCCTTAACGCAAGTCAAAAGCAGGTGCTCCATAAGTTGAATTGTGGCTTTGCCCATGAGCCACACGAAACAGCTATCAATGTATTTTAGAGGGACACTATAGACACCAGAATAACTTAAGTTTAATGAAGCAGTTTTGATGTATAGATCATTACCATGCAGTCTCACTGTGCAATTCTTTGCCATTTAGGAGTTAAATCGCTTTTGTTTCTGGTTATGCAGCCTTGGCCACACCTCCCCTGCCTGTGACTCACACAGCCTGCATTAAAAAAGATAGGTTTAACATAGCAAAAAAAGAAATTCTAAATGAAACAGAATGTGCAATAAAGAAAGTTTAAACACTAGATCAATATATACAGGAAGTGTTTAGGAAGGCTGTGTAAGTCACATGCAGGGAGGTGTGATTAGGGCTGTATAAACAAATTGGTTTAACTCCTAAATGACAGAATTAAGCAGTAAGACTGCAGGGGCATGCTCTGTATAACAGGTTCAGGCAAGTATAACAGAGCTCCAAAATCGTAATACACACCTAAAACTTCTCAC